>NW_025747811.1:0-40000 GCF_021184085.1 Oncorhynchus gorbuscha | reverse complement strand
TTGTGTGTTATCTCATGTTGTGTGTTCTCTCATGTTGTGTGTTATCTCATGTTGTGTGTTATCTCATGTTGTGTGTTATCTCATGTTGTGTGTTCTCTCATGTTGTGTGTTCTCTCATGTTGTGTGTTCTCTCATGTTGTGTGTTATCTCATGTTGTGTGTTATCTCATGTTGTGTGTTATCTCATGTTGTGTGTTATCTCATGTTGTGTGTTATCTCATGTTGTGTGTTATCTCATGTTGTGTGTTATCTCATGTTGTGTGTTATCTCATGTTGTGTGTTATCTCATGTTGTGTGTTATTTCATGTTGTGTGTTATTTCATGTTGTGTGTTATCTCATGTTGTGTGTTATCTCATGTTGTGTGTCATCTCATGTTGTGTGTCATCTCAGGTCTATATGCAAATAACCATTGCTATATATGGATCTGTGCCATTCACTTTGAACTGGACTGTGTTTACAACATGAGTGGTCGTGAGTAGATGTGTTTGATTTGAGACCAAAGCGAGAGCTGTATGTAGCACGTGTGCACATTTTGTTCATATTATTTTCTAGTTAGTGAGTTATTAGCCCAGTTCAAGATCATTTGTAGTCGTCAATAGGGGAGTGATTGCTTTCTACAAGACCACAAAAAGTGTACATTTCTAGCCATCTTTTAAAAGCCAGTCAGGGAAAGAGATTTTGTTTCGTCTTAAAGGGGAAGTGTTGTATTTTGAGACAGGCTTCAATAATTTGCCTGATTCTCTGTAATAATGGTATGGGAATAATAATGCATTTTATTGTGTAAAGTGGAGTCTTGCATCAAACAACACAACAACATTGTCAGTCAAACAGGTTCATGTCAAGTCCAGCAGGTTTTATTCAAACGTCTCATGGAATGTAGACCTACACTGAACACCACACATTGTCTGCTACTGTAGGCTGAACGATAGAACAGACATTTCCATGTTTAAATGTTATGGGATACATTTTCTGTTTTTGATGCTAGGCCACTCTGGTAGGCCTACAGACATTATGATCAAATAGCTACAGTAGCCGACCTGACCCCTGTTAAAACTGTAACTTAAAGAGGGTAGAGCCTCAGTGTTCACAGTAAACACGCGCTGGAAGTTGCACAGAATTTTAACAACGTTCAAGTTCGCGCTCAGCAGACCTGAAATTTGCCCCCAAAAATGTGAGGGAACATTGATGGTGAGATGTTCTATAGTGATCTGATATGATGTGTTTTACCTCAGCCCTGTGGCGGTCCCTGGACTTCTGCTCTCTCTCATCAGCTTTGATCTGAGTCAGACAGCTGAGGGTGTGGAGCTCCTCTCTGTGTCTGTGAGACTGTCTCATCAGCTCCTGTTCCTGTTCCACACACTGTACTATCAGCTGGGTCTCCACCTCCGCTACTGGTTGCTATGCACACACAAATGCATATATGAATCAACACACACACAAATGCATATATGAATCAACACACACACAAATGCATATATGAATCAACACACACACAAATGCATATATGAATCAACACACACACAAATGCATATATGAATCAACACACACACAAATGCATATATGAATCATATATGAATCAACACACACTTGTGCATATAACTGTCAACACACACACAAATGCATATGTCTTCATGAATCAACACACACACAAATGCATATGACAATCCACACACACACACACACACACACACACACACACACACACACACACACACACACACACACACACACACACACACACACACACACACACACACACACACACACACACACACACACACACACACACACACACACAACAACACCTCTCCTAGTATTAATGTCTCTATAACACACACACACACACACACAGATATGACCTGTCTCTACAACACACTCTCCTAGTATTAATGTCTCTATAACACACACACTCTATAACACACAGTATTAATGTCTCTATAACAACAACCTATCCTAGTATTAATGTCTCTACACAACAACCTATCCTAGTATTAATGTCACAACACAGTATTAATGTCTCTATAACAACAACCTCTCCTAGTATTAATGTCTCTACACACACAACAGTATTAATGTCATAACACACAGTATTAATGTCATAACAACAACCTGTCCTAGTATTAATGTCACACACACAACCTGTCCTACACAACAACAAACATATGCTTTATTACCTGATGAATCAAGTTTCTCTATAACAGCTTGTCCACTTCTAACTAATGTCTCTCCTGTCTTGTCTTCCTAGAAATTCTGTCACAACCTTTAGTATTAATGGGTATTGACATCCCTCTGTAACAACAACAACCTCTCCTAGTATTAATGTCTCTATAACAACAACCTCTCCTAGTATTAATGTCTCTATAACAACAATATGATTAATGTCTCTATAACAACAACCTCTCCTAGTATTAATGTCTCTATAACAACAACCTCTCCTAGTATTAATGTCTCTATAACAACAACCTCTCCTAGTATTAATGTCTCTATAACAACAACCTCTCCTAGTATTAATGTCTCTATAACAACAACCTATCCTAGTATTAATGTCTCTATAACAACAACCTCTCCTAGTATTAATGTCTCTATAACAACAACCTCTCCTAGTATTAATGTCTCTAAACAGATATGACCTGTCTCTATAACAACAACCTCTCCTAGTATTAATGTCTCTATAACAACAACCTCTCCTAGTATTAATGTCTCTATAACAACAACCTCTCCTAGTAACAACAACCTCTCCTAGTATTAATGTCTCTAAACAGATATGACCTGTCTCTATAACAACAACCTCTCCTAGTATTAATGTCTCTATAACAACAACCTCTCCTAGTATTAATGTCTCTAAACAGATATGACCTGTCTCTATAACAACAACAACCTCTCCTAGTATTAATGTCTCTATAACAACAACCTCTCCTAGTATTAATGTCTCTATAACAACAACCTCTCCTAGTATTAATGTCTCTATAACAACAACCTCTCCTAGTATTAATGTCTCTAAACAGATATGACCTGTCTCTATAACAACAACCTCTCCTAGTATTAATGTCTCTATAACAACAACCTCTCCTAGTATTAATGTCTCTATAACAACAACCTCTCCTAGTATTAATGTCTCTAAACAGATAACCTGTCTCTATAACAACAACCTCTCCTAGTATTAATGTCTCTAATGTCATAACAACAACCTCTCCTAGTATTAATGTCTCTATAACAACAACCTCTCCTAGTATTAATGTCTCTAAACAGATATGACCTGTCTCTATAACAACAACCTCTCCTAGTATTAATGTCTCTGTAACAACAACAACCTCTCCTAGTATTAATGTCTCTATAACAACAACAACCTATCCTAGTATTAATGTCTCTATAACAACAACCTCTCCTAGTATTAATGTCTCTATAACAACAACCTCTCCTAGTATTAATGTCTCTATAACAACAACCTCTCCTAGTATTAATGTCTCTAAACAGATATGACCTGTCTCTATAACAACAACCTCTCCTAGTATTAATGTCTCTATAACAACAACCTCTCCTAGTATTAATGTCTCTATAACAACAACCTAAACAGATAACTCTCTAGTATTAATGTCTCTAAACAGATATGACCTGTCTCTATAACAACAACCTCTCCTAGTATTAATGTCTCTATAACAACAACCTCTCCTAGTATTAATGTCTCTAAACAGATATGACCTGTCTCTATAACAACAACCTCTCCTAGTATTAATGTCTCTATAACAACAACCTCTCCTAGTATTAATGTCTCTATAACAACAACCTCTCCTAGTATTAATGTCTCTATAACAACAACCTCTCCTAGTATTAATGTCTCTATAACAACAACCTCTCCTAGTATTAATGTCTCTATAACAACAACCTCTCCTAGTATTAATGTCTCTAAACAGATATGACCTGTCTCTATAACAACAACCTCTCCTAGTATTAATGTCTCTATAACAACAACAACCTCTCCTAGTATTAATGTCTCTATAACAACAACCTCTCCTAGTATTAATGTCTCTATAACAACAACCTCTCCTAGTATTAATGTCTCTAAACAGATATGACCTGTCTCTATAACAACAACCTCTCCTAGTATTAATGTCTCTAAACAGATATGACCTGTCTCTATAACAACAACCTCTCCTAGTATTAATGTCTCTATAACAACAACCTCTCCTAGTATTAATGTCTCTATAACAACAACCTCTCCTAGTATTAATGTCTCTAAACAGATATGACCTGTCTCTATAACAACAACAACCTCTCCTAGTATTAATGTCTCTATAACAACAACCTCTCCTAGTATTAATGTCTCTATAACAACAACCTCTCCTAGTATTAATGTCTCTAAACAGATATGATAAACAACAACCTCTCCTAGTATTAATGTCTCTAAACAGATATGACCTGTCTCTATAACAACAACCTCTCCTAGTATTAATGTCTCTATAACAACAACCTCTCCTAGTATTAATGTCTCTATAACAACAACCTCTCCTAGTATTAATGTCTCTAAACAGATATGACCAACAACTCTCATAGTATTAATGTCTCTATAACAACAACAACCTCTCCTAGTATTAATGTCTCTATAACAACAACCTCTCCTAGTATTAATGTCTCTAAACAGATATGACCTGTCTCTATAACAACAACCTCTCCTAGTATTAATGTCTCTATAACAACAACAACCTCTCCTAGTATTAATGTCTCTATAACAACAACCTCTCCTAGTATTAATGTCTCTATAACAACAACCTCTCCTAGTATTAATGTCTCTAAACAGATATGACCTGTCTCTATAACAACAACAACCTCTCCTAGTATTAATGTCTCTATAACAACAACCTCTCCTAGTATTAATGTCTCTAAACAGATATGACCTGTCTCTATAACAACAACCTCTCCTAGTATTAATGTCTCTATAACAACAACCTCTCCTAGTATTAATGTCTCTATAACAACAACCTCTCCTAGTATTAATGTCTCTAAACAGATATGACCTGTCTCTATAACAACAACCTCTCCTAGTATTAATGTCTCTATAACAACAACCTCTCCTAGTATTAATGTCTCTATAACAACAACCACCTCTCCTAGTATTAATGTCTCTATAACAACAACCTCTCCTAGTATTAATGTCTCTATAACAACAACCTCTCCTAGTATTAATGTCTCTATAACAACAACCTCTCCTAGTATTAATGTCTCTAAACAGATATGACCTGTCTCTATAACAACAACCTCTCCTAGTATTAATGTCTCTATAACAACAACCTCTCCTAGTATTAATGTCTCTATAACAACAACCTCTCCTAGTATTAATGTCTCTATAACAACAACCTCTCCTAGTATTAATGTCTCTAAACACAGATAACATAACAACAACCTCTCCTAGTATTAATGTCTCTATAACAACAACCTCTCCTAGTATTAATGTCTCTATAACAACAACCTCTCCTAGTATTAATGTCTCTAAACAGATATGACCTGTCTCTATAACAACAACCTCTCCTAGTATTAATGTCTCTATAACAACAACCTCTCCTAGTATTAATGTCTCTATAACAACAACCTCTCCTAGTATTAATGTCTCTATAACAACAACCTCTCCTAGTATTAATGTCTCTAAACAGATATGACCTGTCTCTGTTTGAGCACAAATACTGTAGAAGAACAAGACTTTATTGTCCTTTTCAGATCACAGAAATTAATCTTATTAACCAGCCAATCACACAGCAGCAACAATGCAGTTATTTCAGAGTGGCTGTTATTACCATGGCTGCCTTCCAAATGGTACACTATTCCCTAACATAGCACCTTTTTTTCTAAGAGCACACTATCTAGAACATAAAAGGGTTCTTTGACTGTCCCCATAGAAGAACACTTTGAATAATCCTACTTGGTTCCAGGTAGAACACTTTTGGGTTACACGTAGAACCCTTTCCACAGAGGGTTCTACATGGAACCCAAAAGGGTTCTTTCTACCTGGAACTATAAAAGGGTTCTTCTATGGGGTCAGCCGAAGAACACTTTTGGAACCGTTGTTCTCTAAGAGTGTGCGGGACTTTTACAGTAGTGCCCTATTGTCAGGAACAGGGTTCCATTTGGGACGCAGGCCTCCGTTACACAGTGTTTTATACAACTGTGGCAGACGGCGAAGCTCAATCACATCACAATTACACTGAGGAAATAAATAATGACAGATAAATCATTGGATTGAGTTCATAAAACCGGGAGAACATTATATTGTGTGAGGTTTCCTTCATTAATAGGGGAAGTTCCACATGCGTCACTACACCAACGTCTGTCGTGTTTTATGGTGTCAAATCTGCTGACGCTTTTCCAGTTCCTCTCTCCGTCTGTCACTCATGTCCCATGTGGACATTTATGATCCTGTGAGTGACGTGTGTCACTGCCACTTTGATCTCTGGACACATCATCAAGGAAGCACAGAGGCTAATGAGGGGATGACATGTCAACCAATTAAAATCTATAAAATAACAAATGTTAAAGTGAGAGAGAGATACCGTTACAGAGTCCATACATGTTGAAAGTGGAGGTCGTGCAGGAGCTGTGTGTGAACTGTGAACTCCATTGACTTGTCGTGCAGCAGAGCTGTGGACCAGAACACTGTGGGCCTGTTTGGTGTTAGTGTGTGAACTGTGAACTAACTATAGACTTGGTCTTGTCATGCAGTAGCTGAGTGTGGACCAGAACACTGTGGGCCTGTTTGGTGTTAGTGTGTGAACTGTGAACTAACTGTAGACTTGGTCTTGTCATGCAGTAGCTGAGTGTGGACCAGAACACTGTGGGCCTGTTTGGTGTTAGTGTGTGAACTGTGAACTAACTGTAGACTTGGTCTTGTCATGCAGTAGCTGAGTGTGGACCAGAACACTGTGGGCCTGTTTGGTGTTAGTGTGTGAACTGTGAACTAACTGTAGACTTGGTCTTGTCATGCAGTAGCTGAGTGTGGACCAGAACACTGTGGGCCTGTTTGGTGTTAGTGTGTGAACTGTGAACTAACTGTAGACTTGGTCTTGTCATGCAGTAGCTGAGTGTGGACCAGAACACTGTGGGCCTGTTTGGTGTTAGTGTGTGAACTGTGAACTAACTGTAGACTTGGTCTTGTCATGCAGTAGCTGAGTGTGGACCAGAACACTGTGGGCCTGTTTGGTGTTAGTGTGTGAACTGTGAACTAACTGTAGACTTGGTCTTGTCATGCAGTAGCTGAGTGTGGACCAGAACACTGTGGGCCTGTTTGGTGTTAGTGTGTGAACTGTGAACTAACTATAGACTTGGTCTTGTCATGCAGTAGCTGAGTGTGGACCAGAACACTGTGGGCCTGTTTGGTGTTAGTGTGTGAACTGTGAACTAACTGTAGACTTGGTCTTGTCATGCAGTAGCTGAGTGTGGACCAGAACACTGTGGGCCTGTTTGAGCTGTGAACTGTGAACTAACTATAGACTTGGTCTTGTCATGCAGTAGCTGGTCCCTCTCACTGTGGGCCTGTTTGGTGTTAGGTGTGAACTGTGAACTAACTGTAGACTTGGTCTTGTCATGATGCAGTGGCTGTATTGTGGACCAGAACACTGTGGGCCTGTTTGGTGTTAGTGTGTGAACTGTGAACAACTGTAGACTTGGTCTTGTCATGCAGTAGCTGAGTGTAGACCAGCGCGTCCTGGGCCTGTTTGAGCTGCAGCTCCACCTTCTTCAGCTCTCTGAGCTGAGGTCCCTCTCACGCTGCTTTTGTGAGGTTCTCATGCGATGATGCAGTGGCCTGTATTGATGTCCAGCATACCTCTGACAAAGAGAGAGAGAGAGAGAGAGAGAGAGAGAGAGAGACACAGAGAGAGAGAGAGAGAGAGACAGAGAGAGAGAGAGAGAGAGAGAGAGAGAGAGAGAGACACAGAGAGAGAGAGAGAGAGAGACACAGAGGAGAGAGAGAGAGAGAGACACAGAGAGAGAGAGAGAGAGAGACACAGAGAGAGAGAGAGACACAAGAGAGAGAGAGAGAGAGAGAGAGAGAGAGAGAGAGAGAGAGAGAGAGAGAGAGAGAGAGAGAGAGAGAGAGAGAGAGAGAGAGAACTCATAGGAAAACCCCATTATCATTGTTCCCCACAGCACTGTCCCCTTATATCTGCCAAAGCCTACATAGAACCAGTAAGATAGAGAAGCTGCATATGGTTCCCATCTCAGTCTTGTTACAGTGGAATGGGTTTTTTGTGCCGTCCTTGTGCTAAGGCCAGAGGGGAGAAACAGTAAAGGCCCTGCAGGACAGGTCCCAGTGGGGGGCTCTGAGAGACAGCATCTGGACTAATGGGGACAATACAACCTAATGCATCCACATCACAATGATTGAAAACCTTGTCAAAATGAATGGGGGACACATCAAGCTCTGTCTGTTCTGTTACTGGACACATCAAGCTCTGTCTGTTCTGTTACTGGACACATCAAGCTCTGTCTGTTCTGTTACTGGACACATGAAGCTCTGTCTGTTCTGTTACTGGACACATGAAGCTCTGTCTGTTCTGTTACTGGACACATCAAGCTCTGTCTGTTCTGTTACTGGACACATCAAGCTCTGTCTGTTCTGTTACTGGACACATCAAGCTCTGTCTGTTCTGTTACTGGACACATCAAGCTCTGTCTGTTCTGTTACTGGACACATCAAGCTCTGTCTGTTCTGTTACTGGACACATCAAGCTCTGTCTGTCAAGCTCTGTCTGTTACTGGACACATCAAGCTCTGTCTGTTCTGTTACTGGACACATCAAGCTCTGTCTGTTCTGTTACTGGACACATCAAGCTCTGTCTGTTCTGTTACTGGACACATCAAGCTCTGTCTGTTACTGGACACATCAAGCTCTGTCTGTTCTGTTACTGGACACATCAAGCTCTGTCTGTTCTGTTACTGGACACATCAAGCTCTGTCTGTTCTGTGCCTGTGGCTCCAACATTTTGTGTTTTTATGCATTGTTGTTTATTCTGCACTTCACAAAATAGATGGCATCATGAGGTAGGAAAATGATGTGGATATATTGAAGCAACATCTCAAGACATTAGTCAGGAAGTTAAAGCTTGGTCCCAAATGGACAATGGCCCCAAGCATACTTCCAAAGTTGTGGCAAAATGGCTTAAGGACAAAGTCAAGGTATTGGAGTGGCCATCACAAAGCCCTGACCTCAATCCTATAGAAAATGTGTGGGCAGAACTGAAAAGGCGTGTGCGAGCAAGGAGGCCTACAAACCTGACTCAGTTACACCAGCTCTGTCAGGAGGAATGGGCCAAAATTCACCCAACTTATTGTGGGAAGCTTGTGGAAGACTACCCAAAACAATGGACTCAAGTTATACAATTTAAAGGCAATGCAAGCAAATACTAATTGAGTGTATGTAAACTTCTGACCCACTGGGAATGTGATGAAATAAATAAAAGCTGAAATAATAATAATAATAATTATTATATTATTCTGATATTTCACATTCTTAAAATAAAGTGGTGATCCTAACTGACCTAAAACAGGGATTTTTACTTGGATTAAATGTCAGGAATTGTGAAAAACTGAGTGTAAATGTATCTGGCTATGGTACATGTAAACTTCTGACTTCAACTGTAGGTACTATCGCTGCATACAGATGCTGCTCTAGATACATGGACATTGTCTGCCGCCTGTCCTGTACCTCTGTCCCATCATAATGACCTCCTTCTCCTTGGTCATCTCCTGCTCTTTCTGCAGCATGCTGTGTTCCCTCTCGGCAGCCTCCAGGTGTGCCCTGCGCCCCTCCACCTGCCTCCTCACCTCCCTCTTCTCCTCCTCCAGGGAGCGACAGCGAGCCTCTGTCCTCTTCTGCAGAGCCGCCACCTCAGACAGCTGCTCGTCTAGGGCCGCCTTACTTTTCTCAACCTCCCTGGCCACCACAGAGGAAGACATGCATGACACCAGGCTGGTAGACTGTAGGCTTAACCCAGCGAGCAAAACAGCCTGCAAAGACGTCATTCCAGACAGTTTTGGCAGAGACATTGGTCTGTAGGGTTAGCCGTTTACTCTTGGTAGGTGCCCCAAAAAACTGTGGACTGGTTCAAGGTTTACGTTGGGAGTCTCCCTTCCATGACTCATGAACATGGCCTTACTTCCTGCTTTAGTAGCTCCAGAGTTAGTTATGAAGGTTATGTAGCACATCACCAATACATGAATTCATAGCCAGACACATCTTACGTACATCTTTTTCCTGTTGATCCTCTCAATCTCCTTCCCCAACTGGCCAGGAACAGACAGAAGCTGGGCCAACTCAGCCTGGTGACACAGGACGACACGCCGTAGAGAAGGACATTATAGGAAGACTAATGAGTTCTTCTATTTCAATGGTTTTAAATCATGCCCTTCTCTATGTTGTTTTAAACACAAGACTGACCCTCTACCACTCTCTGCTACCACCCACTCTCCCAACACCCCACTACCACTCTAACACCCCACTACCCACCCTCTACCACAACACCCCTCTACCACTCCTCTGCCCACCCTCTGCCCACCCTCTACCACTCTCTACCCCCTCTACCACCCTACTAACCACCCTCTAACACACCCCTCTACCACCCTCACCCCTCTACCACCCTCTACCACTCCCCAACACCCCTCTACCCTCTACCACCCTCTAACACCCCTCTACCACTCCCTAACACCCCTCTACCACTCCCTAACACCCCTTGTTTACCACTCCCTAACACCCCTCTAACACCCCCTGTCCTCTCACCCCTCTACCACTCCCTCTAACACCCTCTACCACTCCCTCTCCCTCACCCCTCTACCACCCTGGTCACCACTCCTCTAACACCCCTCTACCACCCTCCTCTAACACCCCTCTACCACTCCCTCTACCACACCCTGTGCCCACCCTCTACCACCCTCTACCACCCTCTACCACCCTCTACCACCCTCTACCACCCTCTGCCCTCCCTCTACCACCCTCTACCACCCTCTGCCCTCCCTCTATCTGTCCCACCCTCTACCACCCTCTACCACCCTCTGCCCTCCCTCTACCACCCTCTACCACCCTCTACCACCCTCTGCCCTCCCTCTACCACCCTCTGCCCTCCCTCTGCCCTCCCTCTCCTGCCCACCCTCTCCTCTGCCCACCCTCTGCCCACCCTCTGCCCACCCTCTGCCCTCACCCTCTGCCCTCCTCTGCCCACCCTCTACCACCCTGTGCCCTCCCTCTACCACCCTGTGCCCTCCCTCTACCACCCTCTGCCCGCTCCAACCTGTCACCTGGTTGTTTACTATGCTGTCCTTCTTGTGGTCCAGTTCTCTCTGCTCCCTGGTCATCAGTTTGTGTCTGGCCTCCATGTCCTCCAGCAGGCTGTGTATCTCCTGTCTCCTCTGAGACACCTCCTTCCTCAGCTCCTCACTGCTGTCCTTCAGGCCTTCGCACGCTTCTCCAGCTCCTGAGGACACACCAGGAAATGGCTTATGGGACATACAAAACACATCAACATTGAGACAAATACACATTCATGCAAGTGCAAATCATGGACACACACACAGTACTGTGCCAGCTATTTGAAGGGGATATCAAAGGTAATAGCTGGGTCGTGACTTTCCTGGGAGTCTGACTATATAAATCCATGTGATTATAGTGTAGCTGTAATGGGTGTTAAAAAGTAACTACTATTTAACTGTAACCAAACCAACTGTAATAACAAGTTCATTAAAGGAGTAATGTAAAATATCATTAGATCAATGATCGGGCCTCACTTAGTGGTAGACACAGAACCATGTATGGTACCACAACCCAGTGACAACGAGGAGACAGAACCATGTATGGTACCACGACCCAGTGACAACGAGGAGACAGAACCATGTATGGTACCACGACCCAGTGACAACGAGGAGACAGAACCATGTATGGTACCACGACCCAGTGACAACGAGGAGACAGAACCATGTATGGTACCACGACCCAGTGACAACGAGGAGACAGAACCATGTATGGTACCACGACCCAGTGACAACGAGGAGACAGAACCATGTATGGTACCACGTGACCCAGAACCATGACACGTGTCAGTGACGAGGAGACAGAACCATGTATGGTACCACGACCCAGTGACAACGAGGAGACAGAACCATGTAAGGTACCCCCTTACCCAGTGTCTGGTACAACCCAGTGAGGAGACAGAACCATGTATGGTACCACGACCCAGTGACAACGAGGAGACAGAACCATGTATGGTACCACGACCCAGTGACAACGAGGAGACAGAACCATGTATGGTACCACGACCCAGTGACAACGAGGAGACAGAACCATGTATGGTACCACGACCCAGTGACAACGAGGAGACAGAACCATGTATGGTACCACGACCCAGTGACAACGAGGAGACAGAACCATGTATGGTACCACGACCCAGTGACAACGAGGAGACAGAACCATGTATGGTACCAGTTGACAAAACCATGCAGTGACAACGAGGAGACAGAACCATGTATGGTACCACAACCCAGTGACAACGAGGAGACAGAACCATGTATGGTACCACAACCCAGTGACAACGAGGAGACAGAACCATGTATGGTACCACGACCCAGTGACAACGAGGGGACAGAACCATGTATGGTACCACCCAGTGACCCAGAACCATGTATGGTACAACCCAGTGAGGAGACAGAACCATGTATGGTACCACGAACCCAGTGACAACGAGGAGACAGAACCATGTATGGTACCACAACCCAGTGACAACGAGGAGACAGAACCATGTATGGTACCACGACCCAGTGACAACGAGGGGACAGAACCATGTATGGTACCACGACCCAGTGACAACGAGGAGACAGAACATGTGACACGACGAGGGGACAGAACCATGTATGGTACCACAACCCAGTGACAACGAGGAGACTGAACCATGTGAAGAAGCCAGCCTCATTAATCAAGCATTTGGACAAGGATGCCTGTATGGTACGCAGCAAAGACACCGTCTGTTTCTCTGTCCTTTCACTGTGTGTGTCATTTCTCTGCTTCTAAATGAGGGATTTACTGCTGTAGGTGTGTCATGCTGTGGAATGTCATGCTGTGGTGTATGATGGGACAGATCATGTGAATGACTATCAATGGGAGATAAATCTGTGACTGTTGCACTGTTGCGCTGAGATACTTACAACTGGTTTGGGTTGAGACTCATACTCTTTCTCCAGGCAAAGCTTCTCTTCTGTGAGACTGTAAACAGACACGGCATCATTTACAGCACGTGGAAGACTCCTTCCGCGGAGGGCCGAGTGTCTGCAGGCTTTCACTCTTCACTTGTGCTTGACTGATGAATTCAGGTCACTAATTACTAAGGAACTCCCCTTACCTGGTTGTCTAGGTCTTAATTGAAAAGAAAAACCTAAAACCCACAGACACTAGGACCTCCGTGGAATGATGTCGACACCCGTGATTTAGAGGAAGGAACAAGAGGAAGGAACGTGAACATAAATTCTCAGAAATACAGAAAGATGAAAAAATGACCAACGTTGACAACAAGCTTGGAAACAAGTGGCTGTGCAATATGCTCAAGTAACCTTGCCTCGGCCTCAGCTCAACCCCCTAACATAGTGGTGGAGGACAGACGACCAGGGTTCTACTGTAACTCAGTTGATAAAACAGGCAGGGAAATACGGCCATGTAGCCATACTGAAAATATGTATTGCTTTCAGAAAAGTGTTGGTCAAATTCTGAGCGTTTCTTGGCAACATCTGAGTGAAACAGTGGTTTGTCAGTGCTTGCTACTATGTGAAAGGTTCAACTGAGTTCAACTGTTGACAGGGTTCAGGTATTTAAGTCCAGCAGTAGATATTACATTCCTGACACGTGTAAAATCTCCTCAGTGAGAAATTGCTGGATGGACAGACAGCCCTCCAGGCTACTTTCACAGCACTTGTGTTGCTTCCTGGTCAGCTGTAAATACTGCATTTGAAGCAAATGACTGACAGTTGAATTCCTTAAAATCTGTCTGGCTTGTGATCAAGGGCTTAACATTGCACATCTGAAGACATATCTTCCCAGTGAGCATCTGTCTGTCGTATGGAGGGTAATTCACCAGGGGAAGAGGCTGCCAAACGGACTGTCAGAGCTATACGCATCCACAAGATAATATACAACAAGAGACAGCCGACTTCATTACAACATCTAGTCAGAATGCAATGTAAGCAATGCTTTTCATTTAGCCTCATATTTCAATTACTGCTGTAGGCCTTCTCATCTTAACAATAGGAACAACATTTACCCACAGATACGTAGGCCTTCTCATCTTAACAATAGGAACAACATTTACCCACAGATACGTAGGCCTTCTCATCTTAACAATAGGAACAACATTTACCCACAGATACGTAGGCCTTCTCATCTTAACAATAGGAACAACATTTACCCACAGATACGTAGGCCTTCTCATCTTAACAATAGGAACAACATTTACCCACAGATACGTAGGCCTTCTCATCTTAACAATGTGAATATCATTTACCCACAGATAGGAAGGTCATATCTTCAGGAACAATGTGAATATCATTTACCCACAGATAGGAAGGTCATATCTTCAGGAACAATGTGAATATCATTTACCCACAGATACGAAGGTCATATCTTTAGGAACAATGTGAATATCATTTACCCACAGATAGGAAGGTCATATCTTCAGGAACAATGTGAATATCATTTACCCACAGATACGAAGGTCATATCTTCAGGAACAATGTGTTCTAGGCCCCGTCCCTGGTGAATCATAGTGTACGTCTCAAATGGTACCCTAATCTCTATGTAGTGCACTACTTTTGACCAGAGCCCTATGGTCCCTGGTCTAATGTAGCGCATTATATAGAGAATAGGGTGCCATTTGGGACAGCCAGAGCCGTATTGTAGTCCTTGCTGATTAAATGACTGATGAAGAGACCTTTCCTTTCATATCCTCTTTCTTAGTTTTTCACACAAGCTTGTTTCATCAGTTGCTAAGCAATGTTCCAATGGCCTCTCCGTGGCCTTTCTAACTGTGTGTGTTGTGCAGAGAGAGGACAGCGCCGTTCTTTTCCGTGCTGTGTTTCGGAGGCGTGCTTGACCTTTCGGACACAAGGACAGGAGTGTTGTTGAGAACACGTGGAGGAGACTAGTGACACAGCTGGCTAGAGGCAGAGGAACACCTAATAATGAATCATTTGGTGGGTTATATTTGTCCTGTGTGAAATGGAAATGTGTTTATTGCATATCCCCCTGAGACACCCTCAGAGAGTGGGGTCACAGCCAGGGTCAGCCATTATCAACAGCAACCTTGGAGCTAATTAGGTTAAGGGCCTTGTCAAGGGCACAATGGCAGATTTTTCACTTTGTCGCTAAGGGATTCGAAGTGACCTTTCAGTTACTGGCCCAACGCTCTTACTCCTAGGCTACATGCCGCACATACCACTTCCAGGACTGACTGGACTAAAGTGGCTCAAGAGCTGGGCATACCCTTAACCCCAGACAGAGACAGACCAGACAGACAGATAGGACAGACAGACACAGACCAGACAGACAGACAGACCATAGACACAGACAGATAGACAGACAGACAGACAGACAGACAGACAAGACAGACAGACAGACTTGACAGACAGACAGACAGACAGACACAGACAGACAGACAGACAGACACAGACAGACAGACAGAGACAGACAGATAGACAGACAGAGACAGACAGACAGACAGACACACAGACAGACAGACAGACAGACAGACAGATAGACAGACAGACACAGACAGACAGACACACACAGACAGACAGACACACAGACACACAGACAGACAGACAGACACAGACAGACAGATACAGACAACACAGACAGACGACAGACACAGACAGATAGACAGACAGACAGATACAGACACAGACAGATAGACAGACACAGACAGATACACAGACAGATAGACAGACAGACAGACAGACAGACAGACAGACAGACAGACAGACAGACAGACAGACAGACAGATGACAGACAGACAGATACAGACAGATACACACAGACAGATACAGACAGACAGATACACACAGACAGATACAGACAGACAGACAGACACACAGACACACAGACAGATAGGAAGACATACACACAGACAGACACACAGACAGACAGACAGACAGATAGTCACACAGACAGACAGACAGATACAGACAGACAGACACAGACAGATACACACAGACAGATACACACAGACAGATACACACAGACAGACACAGACAGACACACAGACAGATACACACAGACAGATACACACAGACAGACAGACACACAGACAGACAGACAGACAGACAGACAGACACACAGACAGACAGACAGACACAGACAGACAGACACACAGACAGAGACAGATAGACACAGACAGACAGACAGACAGATAGACACACATCACACAGACATTCTCTCTCTCTACGCTAGGCTCTAGTCAGTGTGTGTGTCCTCACCACTCTAGCTGGTAGTTCATCTGGTAGTCCCTCTCCTCTGCCTGATGCAGGTCGTTGTGGAACTTGAGGAGCTGCTGTCTCATGCGGCTGACCTCTGTGTCCGGCCCCTCAGGGAACTGCTCAGCCGTCTCCAGATCTCTCTGCTGGCGCTCCAGCTCTGCTCTGAACTGCTTGGCCTCCTGCAGCAGCCGGATCTCTGACTGCTGAGACCTGGGGTGGGGAGATGGGAGTCACAGACAGACACAGACAGATCTCTGACTGCTGAGAGCTGGGGTGGGGAGATGGGAGTCACAGACAGATCTCTGACTGCTGAGAGCTGGGGTGGGGAGATGGGAGTCACAGACAGATCTCTGACTGCTGAGAGCTGGGGTGGGGAGATGGGAGTCACAGACAGATCTCTGACTGCTGAGAGCTGGGGTGGGGAGATGGGAGTCACAGACAGATCTCTGACTGCTGAGAGCTGGGGTGGGGAGATGGGAGTCACAGACAGATCTCTGACTGCTGAGAGCTGGGGTGGGTAATGAGAGTCACAGACAGACA
The DNA here is from genome assembly GCF_021184085.1 of Oncorhynchus gorbuscha. Taxonomy (NCBI): domain Eukaryota; kingdom Metazoa; phylum Chordata; class Actinopteri; order Salmoniformes; family Salmonidae; genus Oncorhynchus; species Oncorhynchus gorbuscha. Next base: position 22,972 of record NW_025747811.1, on the reverse strand, counting down.
CAGGTACTTATGGGTCATATGACAGGGCAGAGATGTGGTCAGCTGGCTCAGCTCATCACCTCAGGTAGGAGGGGAATCACACAGGTCCTAGTGGCACACAGACACAGATGCTGGTAGGGACCAGCCTCTGTCACAGACTTTCACCTCAACTGGGCGTCCAGATGGGTAGTTATACACTGAGTCTACAAAACATTAGGAACACCTTCCTAATATTGAGATGCACCCGCTTTCGCCCCCAGATCAGCCTCAATCCTCTGGGCATGGACTCTACAAGGTGTCGAGATGGCGTTCCAGACAGGGAGGCCGGCCCATGTTGACTCAATGCTTCCGATAGTTGTGTCAAGTTGGCTGGATGTCCTTTGGATGGTGGACCATTCTTGATACACACAGGAAAAGGTTGAAAAACCCAGCAGCGTTGCAGTTCTTAACACAAACCGGTCCTCCTGGTACCTACTAACAGACCCTGTTCAAAGGCACTTATTTTGTCTTACCCACACAGACACAATCCATGTCTCAACTGTCTCAAGGCTTAAACATCCTTCTTTAACCCGTCTCCTCCCCTTCATCTACACTGACTGAAGTGGATTTAACAAGTGACATCAATGAGGGATCATATCTTTCACCTGGATTCACCTGTTCAGTCTGTCATGGAAACAATATCATGTTCATAATGCTTTTTATACTCAGGGTATACAGGAACTGATGGGTCATGTTAAACAAACCGGTCCTTCTGGTAGCTCAGTTGGTCAGAGCATGGCGCTTGTCTTACGCCAGGGTAGTGGGTCTCGATCCTCAAGGACCACCCATCTTTAATGTATGCACACATGACTGTAAGTGGATTTAAAAGCGTCTGCTAAATGGCATATATTATTATTGGGTTATGTTAAACAGGTACTGATGGGTCATGTTAAACAGGTACTGATGGGTCATGTTAAACAGGAACTGATGGGTCATGTTAAACATGTACTGATGGGTCATGTTAAACAGGAACTGATGGGTCATGTTAAACATGTACTGATGGGTCATGTTAAACAGGAACTGATGGGTCATGTTAAACAGGTACTGATGGGTCATTTTAAACAGGAACTGATGGGTCATTTTAAACAGGAACTGATGGGTCATTTTAAACAGGTACTGATGGGTCATGTTAAACATGTACTGATGGGTCATGTTAAACATGTACTGATGGGTCATGTTAAACATGTACTGATGGGTCATGTTAAACAGGAACTGATGGGTCATGTTAAACATGTACTGATGGGTCATGTTAAACATGTACTGATGGGTCATGTTAAACAGGAACTGATGGGTCATGTTAAACAGGTACTGATGGGTCATGTTAAACAGGAACTGATGGGTCATGTTAAACAGGTACTGATGGGTCATGTTAAACAGGTACTGATGGGTCATTTTAAACAGGTACTGATGGGTCATTTAAACAGGAACTGATGGGTCATGTTAAACATGTACTGATGGGTCATTTTAAACAGGTACTGATGGGTCATTTAAACAGGTACTGATGGGTCATTTTAAACAGGAACTGATGAGGTCATTTAAACATTTACATTTAAGTCATTTAAACAGGTAACTGATGGGTCATGTTAAACAGGAACTGATGGGTCATGTTAAACATGTACTGATGGGTCATGTTAAACAGGTACTGATGGGTCATGTTAAACAGGTACTGATGGGTCATTTTAAACAGGTACTGATGGGTCATTTTAAACAGGAACTGATGGGTCATGTTAAACAGGAACTGATGGGTCATTTTAAACAGGAACTGATGGGTCATGTTAAACAGGAACTGATGGGTCATGTTAAACAGGAACTGATGGGTCATGTTAAACATGTACTGATGGGTCATGTTAAACAGGAACTGATGGGTCATGTTAAACAGGAACTGATGGGTCATTTTAAACAGGAACTGATGGGTCATGTTAAACAGGAACTGATGGGTCATGTTAAACAGGAACTGATGGGTCATGTTAAACAGGAACTGATGGGTCATGTTAAACAGGTACTGATGGGTCATGTTAAACAGGTACTGATGGGTCATGTTAAACAGGAACTGATGGGTCATGTTAAACAGGTACTGATGGGTCATGTTAAACAGGTACTGATGGGTCATGTTAAACAGGAACTGATGGGTCATGTTAAACAGGAACTGATGGGTCATGTTAAACAGGAACTGATGGGTCATGTTAAACAGGAACTGATGGGTCATGTTAAACAGGAACTGATGGGTCATGTTAAACAGGAACTGATGGGTCATGTTAAACAGGAACTGATGGGTCATGTTAAACAGGAACTGATGGGTCATGTTAAACAGGAACTGATGGGTCATGTTAAACAGGAACTGATGGGTCATGTTAAACATGTACTGATGGGTCATTTTAAACATGTACTGATGGGTCATGTTAAACAGGAACTGATGGGTCATGTTAAACATGTACTGATGGGTCATGTTAAACAGGAACTGATGGGTCATGTTAAACAGGAACTGATGGGTCATGTTAAACAGGAACTGATGGGTCATGTTAAACAGGAACTGATGGGTCATGTTAAACAGGAACTGATGGGTCATGTTAAACAGGTACTGATGGGTCATGTTAAACAGGAACTGATGGGTCATGTTAAATAGGAACTGATGGGTCATGTTAAACAGGTACTGATGGGTCATGTTAAACAGGTACTGATGGGTCATTTTAAACAGGTACTGATGGGTCATTTTAAACAGGAACTGATGGGTCATGTTAAACATGTACTGATGGGTCATTTTAAACAGGTACTGATGGGTCATTTTAAACAGGTACTGATGGGTCATTTTAAACAGGAACTGATGAGTCATTTACATTTACATTTAAGTCATTTAAACAGGTACTGATGGGTCATTTAAACAGGAACTGATGGGTCATGTTAAACATGTACTGATGGGTCATGTTAAACAGGTACTGATGGGTCATGTTAAACAGGTACTGATGGGTCATGTTAAACAGGAACTGATGGGTCATGTTAAACAGGTACTGATGGGTCATTTTAAACAGGTACTGATGGGTCATTTTAAACAGGTACTGATGGGTCATTTTAAACAGGAACTGATGGGTCATGTTAAACAGGAACTGATGGGTCATTTTAAACAGGTACTGATGGGTCATTTTAAACAGGAACTGATGAGTCATTTTACATTTACATTTAAGTCATTTAAACAGGCTCTTACTGATGGGTCATGTTAAACAGGTACTGATGGGTCATGTTAAACAGGTACTGATGGGTCATGTTAAACAGGTACTGATGGGTCATTTTAAACAGGTACTGATGGGTCATGTTAAACAGGTACTGATGGGTCATGTTAAACAGGAACTGATGGGTCATTTTAAACAGGAACTGATGGGTCATGTTAAACAGGAACTGATGGGTCATGTTAAACAGGAACTGATGGGTCATGTTAAACAGGAACTGATGGGTCATGTTAAACAGGAACTGATGGGTCATGTTAAACATGTACTGATGGGTCATTTTAAACAGGTACTGATGGGTCATGTTAAACAGGAACTGATGGGTCATGTTAAACAGGAACTGATGGGTCATGTTAAACAGGAACTGATGGGTCATGTTAAACAGGAACTGATGGGTCATTTTAAACAGGTATTGATGGGTCATGTTAAACAGGTACTGATGGGTCAATAATATGGCACAGGTCCATTCCAGTCCTCATACAGAGTGGCTGGTGTTATCCATGTAAACGTGTAAGGAGCGTCTATGGACAGGGAGAGATGAGATCACTTACCTTTTCAAGGTGTCATGGAGGAGGCTGAAACTGGCTTTGAGCTTCGCTGCTTTGGTCCCGCTGATCTTCCCAGTAGAGAACAGCTACGAGAGAACAACATGCTTCTTTCAATAATCATCTGCTTGAAGCCGTGGACCAGAATCAGCATCTGGGAAGCCATCCATGTCTCTCCATCTGACCACAGAGCGATTAGCTCTCCTTGCACATGTCAAATAAAAGCTCAACCACACAGATTAGATGGTTCCAGTGGCTGTAAACAAGTCTGTTGTTTACACCCCACCTCTCTAGTGTTTATCACCGTGCCAACGCTACAGAACATCTGTGTTTGCTTCAACTACAAAGGAACAAAAACAGAACTCCACATCCCTAAACGCAATTCAGTTGCTATTCAGCGAGAAAACTCTTTATCCAGCTGATTTTCACAGAGTCAGGCTTGATCTTCACAGAGCCAGGCTGATTTTCACAAAGACAGGCTGATGTTCAGAGCCAGGCTGATCTTCACAGAGCCAGGCTGATTTTCACAGAGCCAGGCTGATTTTCACAGAGCCAGGCTGATCTTCACAGAGCCAGGCTGATCTTCACAGAGCCAGGCTGTGATGGTTGGAATGATGAAAGACACATCAAACAGCCAACACGTGTGCATCACTGATGCTTTAGGTGATTGTCTTAGATCAGAGTGAACTACCACACTGTGAAACGTTATAATGACTTCCTCTCACCGGGGAGCTACAGCTGGCAGAAAACAACTGATACCTTTGGATTCATCTCATTAGAGTTCATCACAGTGCTGCAGGTTTACTGGAAAACCCCATGTCTTAAAAGGAACATGGAGAATAACCAATGTATAGAATCATGTATTATTGACCTGAGGCTGGTTGCACACAGTCATACAGGTATAGAGACACATAGGACTACAGGTATAGAGACACACATAGGACTACAGGTATAGAGACACACATAGGACTACAGGTATAGAGACACACATAGGACTACAGGTATAGAGACACACATAGGACTACAGGTATAGAGACACACATAGGACTACAGGTATAGAGACACACATAGGACTACAGGTATAGAGACACACATAGGACTACAGGTATAGAGACACACATAGGACTACAGGTATAGAGACACACATAGGACTACAGGTATAGAGACACACATAGGACTACAGGTATAGAGACACACATAGGACTACAGGTATAGAGACACATAGGACTACAGGTATAGAGACACACATAGGACTACAGGTATAGAGAGACACATAGGACTACAGGTATAGAGAGACACAGGACTACAGGTATAGAGACACACATAGGACTACAGGTATAGAGACACACATAGGACTACAGGTATAGAGACACACATAGGACTACAGGTATAGAGACACACATAGGACTACAGGTATAGAGACACACATAGGACTACAGGTATATGTCAGGACCCGGTACGAACCCGGGTCTCCGGAGTGAGAAACAGTCACTAAACGAACTGAGCCACGAATAGTCAGCAGAACCCAGAAGATGAGGCAGACACAGCAGTACTTGAGACGGTGTATTAAATGAAGTAAAAAGTGAAGTTCTTCAGGAAAACATGTAACTCCACAACCTCAAAAGGAATTCCACAAGAACAAAGGTAATCCTCCAAGACAAAAAGGTAAATCCACAAGGTGGAAGGTATAGCACAAAAAAGACTCAAAAGATACTTAAAAACAAACTAGAACAAAAAACAGAATTCCACAAGAGTCCACCGGGATCAACAAGAGTTCACAGAGTACTAGGGCTGGGTGCTAACATACAAACACAGAGCAAAGAACTGAGTAAAACAAAGGGTTTAAATACAATCAGGGGAAACGAGGCACAGGTGCAAATAATAATGGGGATCAAGGGAAAACAAAAGGTCAAAAGGCACAATGGGGGCATCTAGTGACCAAAAACCGGAACAACCCTGGCCAAATCCTGACAGAATCCCCCCTAGGAACGGCTCTGACGTTCCTACCAGCTCTCTCAGGGTGGAGGGCCCTGAACTGACGAATGAGGTCAGGGTCCAGTATGTCTTTGGCAGGAACCCAGGAGCGCTCCTCGGGACCGTAGCCTTCCCAGTCCACCAGATACTGCCAGGACCGCTGCACCCGGCGGGAATCCAGTATCCGATGGACGGTATAAGCCGGCTGGCCTCCAATGACACGAGGCGGAGGGGGAGGTCTGTCTGCCGGGACAAGGGAGAAAAAACAACAGGTTTTAATAAGGAAATGTGAAACGTGGGATTAATCTTAAGGGATCTGGGTAAGTGTAGGCGATAAGAAACAGGGTTAACTCTCCTGGCAACCTTAAAGGGACCGATGTATTTTGGGACAGCTTGCGAGACTCCACCCGTAGTGGTAAGTCTCTTGTGGAGAGCCAGACTCTCTGGCCGGGCGCAGGGTAGGCCCGGGACGGCGACGTCTGTTGGCTTGTTGTTGGTACCTCTGTGAGGAACGCATAAGATTAAGACGGGTCTTCCTCCACATAAGCCGACAGCGTCTGACGAACTTCAAGGCTGAAGGCACTCTGACTTCTGCCTCCTGGTCCGGGAACAATGGAGGGGCATAGCCAAACTGACACTCGTGCGGGGACATACCAGTGGAGGAGGAGCGCAAGGTGTTGTGCGCGTATTCGGCCCAAACAATGAAGGACGGCCATGTGGACGGGTTGTTACGAGTCATACATCGGAGGGTGGTTTCCAGCTCTTGATTCATCCTCTCAGTTTGGCCGTTGGACTCCGGATGGTACCCTGAAGATAGACTGGCAGAAGCCCCCGTGGTCCTTCTGTAGCTCAGTTGGTAGAGCATGGTGCTTGTAACGCCAGGGTAGTGGGTTCGATTCCCGGGATCACCCATACGTAGAATGTATGCACACATGACTGTAAGTCGCTTTGGATAAAAGCGTCTGCTAAATGGCATATATTATTATTATTATAGTTGGCAGAAGGCCTTCCAAAACCTAGAGGCGAACTGGGGACCTCTGTCAGAAACCATATCTTGAGGAATGCCGAAGACTCGGAACACATGATTAATTACCAACTCAGCCGTTTCCATGGCAGAAGGTAACTTAGTCAGAGGGACGAACCTGGCCGCCTTTGAAAACCTGTCGATTATGACTAGGATAGTAGTATTGCCATGGGATGGAGGAAGGCCAGTAATAAAGTCCAACGAGATATGGGACCAGGGTCTGTGGGGAACAGGTAAAGGGTGAAGGAGTCCTTGCGGGCAGAGGTGAGAAGATTTTCCCTGGCAGCACACGGGGCAAGCATTGACGAAAGTGGCAACGTCTTCTCTTATGGTAGGCCACCAGAACTTACGCTGGATGAACTCCAAGGTGCGACCTACGCCCGGGTGACAGGTGAGGCGAGAGGAGTGCCCCCACAGAAGGACCTGAGTCCTCACTGCCTTGGGGACAAACAACCGATTGGCAGGACCTCCTTTCGGGTCCGGTTCAATAGCTTGAGCTCGTCTCACGGTATCCTCAACTTGCCACGAGATCGGAGCCACGATCTTAGCAGCAGGAAGGACAGGCATGTCCGTGTCATCTCGAATGGCAGGAGCGTAGACTCGGGACAGGGCATCCGGTTTGAGATTCTTCGACCCGATAGGTGAGGATAAACTGGAATCGATTGAAGAAAAGAGACCATCTAGCTTGTCTAGAGTTCAACCGCTTCGCCTGCTGGATATACTCCAGATTTTTGTGGTCCGTAAGCACTTGAAACGGGTGAGAAGCCCCCTCGAGCCAGTGTCTCCATTCCTTCAATGCCATCTTAACCGCTAGGAGTTCACGATCCCCACATCGTAGTTCCTCTCAGCCGGGGTAAGCCGGTGTGAGAAGAAAGTGCACGGATGAAGCTTCTTGTCTTCACCCCTCTGAGACAGGACAGCTCCAACACCAACCTCTGAGGCGTCTACCTCCACCACAAACGGTTCATCCGTAGTCGGTAGTATCAGGATGGGAGCAGAGAGGACGCGCTGCTTGAGTCCTTGGAAGGCCGTCTCAGCTTCTCTTCCCCACAAAAACCTTGCATTGCCACCCTTGGTTAAAGCTGAGAGAGGGGCTGCCACCAAGCTGAAGTTCTTGATGAACTTGCGGTAAAAGTTAGTGAAGCCCAGGAAACGCTGAACTTCCTTAACGGATTTGGGGTGGGCCAATCCGCTACCGCCCCTACCTTCCTGGGGTCCATTTGGACTCGACCGGGTTCCACTACAAATCCCAGGAATTGTACTCGGGATGAATGGAATTCACATTTTTCCGGCTTAACGTACAGATGGCTGTCTAGGAGGCGTTTGAGTACTTGTCTGACATGCTTTGTGTGTTCTTGAAGAGAGCTCGAAAAGATGAGGATGTCATCCAAGTAAACGAACACAAATATGTTAAGTATATCCCTAAGCACATCGTTTATGAGCGCTTGGAACACTGCTGGGGCGTTGGTCAGGCCGAAGGGCATCACCAAGTATTCATAGTGACCAGTAGGCGTGTTGAAAGCGGTCTTCCACTCGTCACCAGGTCTGATCCGCACAAGATGGTATGCGTTCCGCAGGTCAAGCTTAGTGAAAACAACTGCTTCCTGGAGCAGCTCGAAGGCTGTGGCCATAAGGGGTAGCGGGTAACGGTTACGGACGGTTATGGCATTGAGTCCCCGGTAGTCGATGCAGGACGTAATCCACCGTCTTTCTTGGCCACAAAGAAAAACCCTGCTCCCGTCGGGAGGTGGATGGACGCATGAGGCCTGCTTCCAGAGCGTCCTTGATGTAGGTATCCAAAGCAGCTCGTTCGGGTGGAGATAGGGAAAGATCCGACCCCTGGGGGCAAGTGCCCGGAAACAGTTCGATGGGGCAATCAAACTATGGGGTTAGCATGGTGGCAAATAATATATAATAATAATATAATAATATATAATAATATATGCCATTTATGGGTCATGTGTGTAGCATGGTGGCCCGGGGATCTCTGTTTGCTAAACTGAGCTACACAGGACCAGTTTGAGGTCATGGTAACACTCGGGAACTCGGGAACTCGGGAACTCGGGTCAGGTCGATGGATTCTAAAGACTCGGGAGTAGAACTCGGGGAATTCGGGAAAATACAAGTAGCTTGGCACGTAGGACCCCACTGCTTGATAGTGCCCACAGACCAGTCAATGTGAGGGTTATGGCTGTGAAGCCAGGGGTATCCAAGGACGAGAGGGAACTCGGAACAGGAGATCAAATGAAAGTTCACCAATTCCTGGTGTTGTGAAACTGAAAGTCGCAAGGAGGTAGTGACATGAGTGACAAGTCCAGATCCCAAAGGGCTTCCATCAATGTAGTAACCCTCATGGGGTCACTTAGAGGTTCAGAGGAACGCCATTCTCCTTCGCCCAGACAACATCCATGAAGTTACCTGCGGCTCCAGAGTCTACCAAGGCTTGAAGGTGAAGCTTGTGGTTGTCCCAGGAAAGGGTGACTGGAATGAGCAGACGGGAGTTGGACGGATGGGAGGAGGTTATGTTTCCCGTTACAGTTCCCCCCGGTCTGTACGGGACAGAGCGTTTCCCTGGAGCCCGGGACACGTGGAACGGAAATGGCCCGGTTTGCCGCAATATAGACAACGTCGCTTCCGGTGGAGCCAGCGAGGATAAAGGTGGGGACTCGGAGCTGGGACTGATAGGGGCTAGAGGTCTACGGTTGAGTTCTCTCTCTCTCAGACGCTGGTCAATGCGTGAGGCCAACTTGATCAGGGACTCGAGTTTGTTCGGTGGTTCCCGAGTGGCCAGTTCATCTTGGATAGTGTCGGAAAGGCCTTTCAGAAAGCACACCGTGAGCGCCTCGTTGTTCCAGCCACTCGCTGCTGCCACCGTGTGGAACTGGATGGCATAGGCCGTCACGCTGCGCCGACCTTGGTGGAGAGTCAGGAGCTGTTTGGCTGAGTCAGGACCACTGCTTGGGCCTTGAAACACTCGTTTGAATTCCTCAGCAAAGGCAGAGTAGCTGGCACAGCAGGAACTATGGGCATCCCACACAGCAGTAGCCCAGGCCAGGGCTTTTTCCGACAGCAGGGTGATGATATATGCAATCTTAGACCGGTCGGTGGGGAACGATGAGGTTGCAGCTCGAAGGAGAGAGAACATTGGGTGAGAAACCCTTTACAAGCACTTGGATCACCTGAGAACCGTTGGGGAGGTGGAAGACGAGGTTCAGCCAGAGGGTTAACTGCCATGGGTACGTGAATCTGAGGTACTGGGACGGGAACTGTTGCCGGGGTAAGTCGATCAGATATCTGCTTTATGGAAGTCAGCATCTCCGACAGAAGATGAGAATGTCTAGCCATTAAGGACTCTTGCTGAACCAGGGCGGCTTCGTGGCGTTGGACAGTCTCCTGGTGGTGGGACAGCATGGCAACAAGGTCCTGGGAACTGGCTGCCTCTGGGTTCATTTCTGGCTCTGTGTTTCTGTCAGGACCCGGTACGAACCCGGGTCTCGGTGAAAACAGTCACTAAACCAACTGAGCCACGAATAGTCAGCAGAACCCAGAAGATGAGGCAGACACAGCAGTATTTGAGACGGTGTATTAGATGAAGTAAAAGTGAAGTTCTTCAGGAAAACATGTAACTCCACAACCTCAAAGAATTCCACAAGAACAAAGGTAATCCTCCAAGACAAAAGGTAAATCTACAAGGTGGAAGGTATAGCACAAAAAAGCCTCAAAAGATACTTAAAAACAAACAAACAAGAACAAAACACAGAATTCCACAAGAGAGTCCACCGGGATCAACAAGAGTTCACAGAGTACTAGGGCTGGGTGCTAACATACAAACACAGAGCAAAGAACTGAGTAAAACAAAGGGTTTAAATACAATCAGGGGAAACGAGGCACAGGTGCAAATAATAATGGGGATCAAGGGAAAAGAAAAGGTCAAAAGGCACAATGGGGGCATCTAGTGACCAAAAACTGGAACAACCCTGGCCAAATCCTGACAGTATAGACACACATAGGACTACAGGTATAGACACACATAGGACTACAGGTGTAGAGACACATAGGACTACAGGTGTAGAGATACACATAGGACTACAGGTATAGAGACACACATATGACTACAGGTGTAGACACACATACGACTACAGGTGTAGAGACACATAGGACTACAGGTGTAGAGATACACATAGGACTACAGGTATAGAGACACACATAGGACTACAGGTATAGAGACACACATAGGACTACAGGTGTAGAGACACACATAGGACTACAGGTGTAGACACACATAGGACTACAGGTGTAGACACACATAGGACTACAGGTGTAGACACACATAGGACTACATGTATAGACACACATAGGACTACAGGTATAGAGACATACATAGGACTACAGGTATAGATAGGTTGAGAGGAGATCCAGGCCTGGATTGGACTGTAACTCTGACAGTTCTGTCTGTTAGAGAGGAGATCCAGGCCTGGATGGTACTGTAACTCTGACAGTTCTGTCTGTTAGAGAGGAGATCCAGGCCTGGATGGTACTGTAACTCTGACAGTTCTATCTGTTAGAGAGGAGATCCAGGCCTGGATGGGACTGTAACTCTGACAGTTCTGTCTGTTAGAGAGGAGATCCAGGCCTGGATGGGACTGTAACTCTGACAGTTCTATCTGTTAGAGAGGAGATCCAGGCCTGGATGGGACTGTAACTCTGACTGTTCTTTCTGTTAGAGAGGAGATCCAGGCCTGGATGGGACTGTAACTCTGACAGTTCTGTCTGTTAGAGAGGAGATCCAGGCCTGGATGGGACTGTAACTCTGACAGTTCTGTCTGTTAGAGAGGAGATCCAGGCCTGGATGGGACTGTAACTCTGACAGTTCTGTCTGTTAGAGAGGAGATCCAGGCCTGGATGGTACTGTAACTCTGACAGTTCTGTCTGTTAGAGAAGAGATCCAGGCCTGGATGGGACTGTAACTCTGACAGTTCTGTCTGTTAGAGAGGAGATCCAGGCCTGGATGGGACTGTAACTCTGACAGTTCTGTCTGTTAGAGAGGAGATCCAGGCCTGGATGGGACTGTAACTCTGCCCATTCTGCTCAACCAACATGGAATAGGTTCTACACCTGCATTGCTCGCTGTTTGGGGTTTTAGGCTGGGTTTCTGTACAGCACTTTGAGATATCAGCTGATGTAAGAAGGGCTATATAAATACATTTGATTTGATTTGAATAGGTCAATTATAAGCTCTATGGTTTTCCCTTCCTCTGTAAAAATGAAAGACAGTTTCTCGTTCAGTGGCTGGGAGCCACTTAAAGGAATGGATAGTTGAAGAGTTTCAATCCTCAACAACAACAACAGTTACCACATCAGTTATATAGAGTTCCAGGCTGTTACAATATTCATAAGGATGAGTCATGGACAGTTACCACATCAGTTATATAGTGTTCCAGGCTGTTACAATATTCATAAGGATGAGTCATGGACAGTTACCACATCAGTTATATAGAGTTATATAGAGTTATATAGAGTTATATAGAGTTATATAGAGTTATATAGAGTTCCAGGCTGTTATAATATTCATAAGGATGAGTCATGGACAGTTACCACATCAGTTATATAGACTTATATAGACTTATATAGAGTTATATAGAGTTATATAGAGTTATATAGAGTTATATAGAGTTCCAGGCTGTTACAATATTCATAAGGATGAGTCATGGACAGTTACCACAGCAGTTATATAGAGTTATATAGAGTTATATAGAGTTATATAGAGTTCCAGACAGTTACAATATTCATAAGGATGAGTCATGGACAGTTACCACATCAGTTATATAGAGTTCCAGACAGTTACAATATTCATAAGGATGAGTCATGGACAGTTATCACATCAGTTATATAGAGTTATATAGAGTTATATAGAGTTATATAGAGTTATATAGAGTTATATAGAGTTCCAGGCTGTTACAATATTCATAAGGATGAGTCATGGACAGTTACCACATCAGTTATATAGAGTTCCAGGCTGTTACAATATTCATAAGGATGAGTCATGGACAGTAAACTATTCCATAAATATGGTAGGAATAACAATAACAGTCACTTTATTCGTAAAGTCAAGTTCTTTTCCTGCAGGTGAGGAGGACTCGTTAATGTGTAGCCCGTCTGACTCAGAGGGACAATACTTCCTGATCACAAGATGGCTGACGTTGACCCATGACCGCCACCACACAGAGCCCTGTGGCACTGCCAGTTTCAGCCTGCTACAGGATTTGAGCTGTTCTGTTTATCTTTCAGGGCTCTACAGTCATCTCACCTTTGACCCAAAACTAAGGTGTATAACGTGAGTTTCAATAGAGGGTTTGAATTGAATTGCAAATATTGCATCACTTTCAATATGACTAATCCTGAATGGAACACCTTACTGTGTTTCATTCAATATGACTTCCAGCCTGTGAAAACTATAGCCCACTTTACAGGAATCCCACAACCCACCACAAAGTCCATCAGTAGGAAAAGTGAACAACTCGTCGTGGCAGAGAGAAGATGCTCCGTATACAAATGAGCCTTTCTCAGACATTAGAGTTGTGGTGATGTCATATTCATACGTTGAATCTAAAACTGTCATGGCAACGAGACCAGAGTTAAGAAGGAAAGAGACACATTGGTGTTGATCCACAGCAACACTGAGATTGGAGTTTGGAGATGAAACAAGTGCACTGTAGGACCATAGCCTTTCTCTCTGTTCAGGTGATTCTAGTATCAACCCTCTAAGACCCTCAAACCGACCACTTCTACCACTTCATAAAGGACTTAGTGTCCTAGTTCAGGATAAATATCCAAGAACACAAAACAGCAAAACAACAAGAGGAGGAAAACCTACAGGAGAGAATCTTATTTCCATTGTACTGACTCAGGAGAGAATCTTATTTCCATTGTACTGACTCAGGAGAGAATCTTATTTCCATTGTACTGACTCAGGAGAGAATCTTATTTCCATTGTACTGACTCAGGAGAGAATCTTATTTCCATTGTACTGACTCAGGAGATAATGTTAATTCCATTGTACTGACTCACTTCCATTGTACTGACTCAGGAGATAATCTTAATTCCATTGTACTGACTCAGGAGAGAATCTTAATTCCATTGTGCTGACTCACTTCCATTGTACTGACTCAGGAGAGAATGTTAATTCCATTGTGCTGACTCAGGAGAGAATCTTAATTCCATTGTACTGACTCAGGAGAGAATCTTAATTCCATTGTACTGACTCAGGAGAGAATGTTAATCCCATTGTACTGACTCAGGAGATAATGTTAATTCCATTGTACTGACTCAGGATATAATGTTAATGCCATTGTACTGACTCAGGAGAGAATGTTAATCCCATTGTACTGACTCAGGAGATAATGTTAATTCCATTGTACTGACTCAGGAGATAATGTTAATTCCATTATGCCGACTCAGGAGATAATGTTAATTCCATTGTACCGACTCAGGAGATAATGTTAATTCCATTGTACTGACTCAGGAGATAATGTTAATTCCATTGTACTGACTCAGGAGAGAATGTTAATTCCATTGTACTGACTCAGGAGAGAATGTTAATTCCATTGTACTGACTCAGGAGAGAATGTTAATTCCATTGTACTGACTCAGGAGAGGATCTTAATTCCATTGTACTGACTCAGGAGAGAATCTTAATTCCATTGTGCTGACTCACTTCCATTGTACTGACTCAGGAGAGAATGTTAATTCCATTGTGCTGACTCAGGAGAGAATGTTAATTCCATTGTACTGACTCACTTCCATTGTACTGACTCAGGAGAGAATGTTAATTCCATTGTACTGACTCAGGAGAGAATGTTAATTCCATTGTACTGACTCAGGAGAGAATGTTAATCCCATTGTACTGACTCAGGAGATAATGTTAATTCCATTGTACTGACTCAGGAGATAATGTTAATTCCATTGTACTGACTCAGGAGAGAATGTTAATTCCATTGTACTGACTCAGGAGAGAATGTTAATTCCATTGTACTGACTCAGGAGAGAATGTTAATTCCATTGTACTGACTCAGGAGAGAATGTTAATTCCATTGTACTGACTCAGGAGATAATGTTAATTCCATTGTACTGACTCAGGAGATAATGTTAATTCCATTGTACTGACTCAGGAGATAATGTTAATTCCATTATACCGACTCAGGAGATAATGTTAATTCCATTGTACTGACTCAGGAGAGAATGTTAATTCCATTGTACTGACTCAGGAGAGAATGTTAATTCCATTGTACTGACTCAGGAGAGAATGTTAATTCCATTGTACTGACTCAGGAGAGAATGTTAATTCCATTGTACTGACTCAGGAGATAATGTTAATTCCATTGTACTGACTCAGGAGAGAATCTTAATTCCATTGTACTGACTCACTTCTCTGTTCAGGGAAATGGGCTGATTTCTAAAGGACTGCAGCTCAGTCAGAACTCTGCCTTCCTACTCTCTCTTTAAATGGTTGACTTTGCTGCTGGTATGGAGTGGTGGAATTACGCAACACAGCCCCTCCCACCCCTCCCTTCCTCTCTCCTCTGATATTAATGACACAACTATCTCAGGCAGGAGGCAGTCTCCTGCGCTCACTCTCCTGCAGGCTGCTCTCTCACGCTGCTCTCGCTCTCTCTGACTGCGTAGCTGAGAAACATTCACTCACTCACTCACTCACACACACACTCAGTCAAAACACACACCATGAGGCTGTACGTGCTGTGTGTTGTGGCCTCCACCACTCTTCTGCTGGCAGTCCCATGGAGCTCCGCAGCAGAGCCAGGAGACAGAGCCCAGAGATGGGATAAGGTCCAGGATAAGGCTGCTACAGGAGAGGTTTCAGGGGGCTGCCCTGTGAGGATGAAGCCTTCTGGCCAGTGTGGAGAAGAGGACGACTGCCCCTACCAGATCACCCTGCCTCCACTGACCATCCAGCTGCCCAAGCAGTTCAGGATGCTGGAGAAGACCATGAAGGAGCTGCAGAGCCTGAAGGAGACGGTGAACCGGCTGAAGAGGGACTGTCAGGAGTGCCGGCAGCAGGCTGACCAGAGCCTGCAGAGGGACAGCGGGGAGGAAGCAGGGGTCCCGGTACGGGACCAGGGTTTCTGGAAATACAGTCTAGCACCAGTAAGGAGGAACGAGGAGGCAGGGGAACCAACACAGGGCCTGATGGGGATGGCATTGGCACCGGTTCTGGTACTGGCAAACGCACCGTCTCTACCGGCGGTTCTGTGTTTGAGATGCAGGTGAAGATGAACAAGATGTCCAACAGCCTGCGTAACGCACGGGGACAGATCACGGCTCTGCAGGGCCGTCTAGAGGAACTAAGCCTGATCAACATGAGGAACGTGGAGGCCGTCGTGGACAGCAAGGTGGAGAACATCACTGGAGTGATCAACAAGCTCAGTAACAACTGTAACCACCAGTGTGCCGTCCAGCCCCTCTCCTCAGTGTACGTCTATTTATTTCATTAACCAAATAGGTTCTTGATCATTTGACAGGAAAATTCTCAAGAACCTTTAAGTGATTTACAAAACACTCTGTTATTACGAAACTATCATGTTTCTGTAAAGTGCAGAACTCCCCTCAGTGTAAGTGTTATTGAAAATAGCCCCCCTGTTCTCTTCTAGAAGCTCCTCTAGTCTCTTGTTATTGCTAACCTATTGTTCTCCTCTAAGCATCAGCCAGACAGACTTATTATAAAACCAGGCTTTCAGCACTGCATGCAGTACTGTACAGTATGCCAGCCCTCTGTACTGAGTGTGAGTACTCTGCTGTATCAAAAGGACAGTTGCAGGTTTAACTCCAGATCATCACCCTTTATTTATGCATGGTCCTAAACTAACACTGCTACTGTACAAGGGAATTACATTATTTTATCTTTCAAAACTCATTGGGATATTCTGAGTGTGAGATACTCTGATATTTTGAGTGTGGGATACTCTGATATTTTGAGTGTGAGATACTCTGATATTTTGAGTGTGGGATACTCTGATATTTTGAGTGTGGGATACTCTGATATTTTGAGTGTGGGATACTCTGATATTTTGAGTGTGGGATACTCTGATATTTTGAGTGTGGGATACTCTGATATTTTGAGTGTGGGATACTCTGATATTTTGAGTGTGGGATACTCTGATATTTTGAGTGTGGGATACTCTGATATTCTGAGTGTGAGATACTCTGATATTTTGAGTGTGGGATATTCTGATATTTTGAGTGTGAGATATTCTGATATTTTGAGTGTGGGATATTCTGATATTTTGAGTGTGTGTTACACAGTGTTAACGTGGGGTCATGGTGTAAACAGCTACCTCCTTTATTACACTTGCCAACAAGATGATGCAATGTGTTGCATTCCGACAGTTGGTCATGGTGAGATCAGAACACTATGTAGAAGTACTTGTCTTAGATGAATCTGTCATGCTTCGTATAAGAGCTCTGCAAATGACTCTGGATAGCTTGACAAGATAATATCAGAAGTGATTCATGTAAAGAGTATGGAGAAACAGGCAATATAAAGTGTTTCCAGTAAGAGTGGGGAGCATCCAGTATCAAAGTGCAGTAGTGCTTGTGTGTTCTGTTGTTGACACAGCCTTCTTTCTACTGGCCACGTTTCTATCTTGATATGGGAAACTCTCTGTCGGCTCAATGACAACAGAACGTCAGCAGTCAGACATCTCACAATCTCAGCTCTGTAACGGATCATTGAGCCCCAATTCACAGTTAAACTAAACAGTGTGCTTCCTATCTCTGATTGGATTTGAAGGTGTTCGCGGACATACATCGAGGAAGTCTACCTTCGGATCATTTATCTGAATCATGTTCTCGATTCATTTATAAACACTTTTTTAGCTTCATCTAATGTCCCAAGCCTTTTTCTGTAGGAATGAAAGGAACTGTTTGCCTGTAATGTGAGAATGCACAAGCTTTTCACTGGGACAATGTTACTTCCAGATGAGGGTTTTATGTCTCTGCATACTTCCTTGATAATACAGCTGCTCTTCTGTTGCTGTCAATCCCCTTTATCAGTCTGCATGGCTGTCTATCCATCTGTCTGACGGACTGTTATATTTGGGTCAGTCACAGCTTGGCGCCCATATTCTGAGAACCACTAATACTATCACATATGGGCAGACTTTGATAGGAGTACTGCCCACAGGGGGGAGATACAGAGACACACACACACTCACACACACGCACACACACACACACGCACAAACAGCCTGCTCTTCCGTGCTCTGCTCTGTCCTCTTCTGTGCTCTGCTAACTCAATTCCTCTCTCATGCTTCCTAGGCTCCTATCCTGAGCAGTCGACTAGCGTCACTTTCCAAAACTTAGGGTCTCTAAGCTCCAGAAGTGTCTGTCAGGATGCATTATCATCACACACACACAGAGTGGGGACTGGCAGGCTCTCCAGCAGCCTTGGTTAATCCCATGTGACACGTTCCCACGTTTTGACAAGGCTGTCCTCCCCTTATATGAAAACAGTGACACCGTGGCTCAACTCACTCAGTCAGCTCTGGGGCTGGAAGTCAGGAACATTCCATGCAATGCCTGCTGGGTTGTGAGAGTCTTGTGCTTTGAGGGAAACAGTGTTTTCTTTACTCCTCGGACACTGAACGTTGCCTCTCTCTCTCTCCCTCCCCCTGCCCTGTCTCTCTCTCTCTCCTCTCCCTCCCCCCCCTGCACTGTCTCTCTCTCTCTCTCTCTCTCTCCCTCCCCTGCCCTGTCTCTCTGTCTCTCTCTCTCTCTCCCTCCCCCTGCCCTGTCTCTCTCTGTCTCTCTCCCTCCCCCTGCCCTGTCTCTCTCTCTGTCTCTCTCTGTCTCTCTCTGTCTCTCTCTCCCTGCCCTCTCTCTCTCTCTCTCCCTCTCCCTGCCCTCTCTCTCTGTCTCTCTCTCCCTCCCCCTGCCCTGTCTCTCTGTCTCTCTCTCTCTCTCTCCCTGCCCTCTCTCTCTGTCTCTCTCTCCCTCCCCCTGCCCTGTCTCTCTCTGTCTCTCTGTCTCTCTCTCCCTCTCCCTGCCCTCTCTCTCTGTCTCTCTCTCTCTCTCTCCCTCTACCTGCCCTCTCTCTCTGTCTCTCTCTCCCTCCCCCTGCCCTGTCTCTCTGTCTCTCTCTCCCTCCCCCTGCCCTCTCTCTCTGTCTCTCTCTCCCTCCCCCTGCCCTGTCTCTCTGTCTCTCTCTCTCCCTCCCCCTGCCCTGTCTCTCTCTGTCTCTCTCCCTGCCCTCTCTCTCTGTCTCTCTCTCTCTCCCCTCTCCCTCCCCCTGCCCTGTCTCTCTCTCTCTCCCTCCCCTGTCTCTGTCTCTCTCCCTCCCCCTGCCCTGTCTCTATCTCTCTCTCCCTCCCCCTGCCCTGTCTCTCTGTCTCTCTCTCTCCCTCCCCCTGCCCTCTCTCTCTGTCTCTCACAACAGTCATCATCGCTCCCAAGGACTGCTCTGACTACAACATGTTAAAGGAGAGGAGGAACGGGCGTCTACCGGGTCACGCCAGACCCCAGGAACGGCACGTTCCAGGTCTACTGCGACATGGAGTCGTTTGGCGGGCTGGACCCTGGTGCAGCAGCGCCTCAATGGCACCGTCAGCTTCAACCGCTCCTGGGCTGAGTACAAGGTTAATAAACCCATTTGACAAAACTCTGTGACAGACCGTGGTCAGTAACATTCCATGTAATGGCCTGCTGCCCTGTGAGAATCAGGAAAACATGAGGTTGTGTCCCAAATGTCACCCTATTCCCTATATAGTGCACTACCTTTGACCAGGCACTATGTAGGGAATAGGGTGCCATTTGGGACAGATTTGACTCCTCTGACACGGACCTTTACCTTTTTCTCTCTCTCTCCCCTTGCCCTCTCTCTCTCTGTCTCTTTCTCTCCCTGCCCTTGCCCTCTCTCTCTCTCTCTCCCTGCCCTTACCCTCTCTCTCTCTCCCTGCCCTTACCCTCTCTCTCTCTCTCTCTCTCTCTTTCTCTCTCTCTCTCTCTCTCTCTCTCTCTCTCTCTCTCTCTCTCTCTCTCTGCTCTCTCTCCCTCTCTCTCTCTCCTGCCCTTACCCTCTCTCTCCCTCCCTCTCTCTCTCTCTGCTCTCTCTCTCTCTCTCTCTCTCTCTCTCTCTCTCTCTCTCTCTCTCTCTCTCTCTCTGCCCTTACCCTCTCTCTCTCTGTCTCTCTCTCTCTCCCTGCCCTTACCCTCTCTCTCTCTCTCTCTCTCTCTCTGTCTCTCTCTCTCCCTGCCCTTACCCTCTCTCTCTCTCTCTCTGTCTCTCTCTCTCTCTCCCTCTCTCTCTCTCTCCCTGCCCTTGCCCTCCCTCTCTCTCTCTCTGTCTCTCTCTCTCTCTCCCTGCCCTTGCCCTCCCTCCCTCTCTCTCTGTCTATCTCTCTCTAGAGGGGATTTGGTGACCCCCGGGGAGAGTTCTGGTTGGGCAACGACCGCATCCACCTTCTGACCAAGGCCAAGGACATGGTTCTGCGCATCGAACTGGAGGACTTCCAAGGGGTGCGGGAGTATGCCAAGTTCGACCAGTTCTACGTAGCCAACGAGTTCCTGAGATATCGCCTCTCCATCAGCGGGTACAGTGGCACGGCCGGCAACGCGCTGCACATGAACCAGCACTTCAACCACGACCAGAAGTTCTTCACCACGCCAGATAGGGACAACGACATGTACCCGTCAGGGAACTGCGGCGCGTACTACAGCTCTGGGTGGTGGTTTGACGCCTGCATGTCAGCCAATCTCAATGGGAAATACTACCACAAGAGATACAAGGGCGTGAGGAACGGCATCTTCTGGGGAACATGGCACAACATGTCTAGTGAAGCATACCCCACCAACTACAGGCAGGCCTTCAAGACGGTCAAAATGATGATACGGCCAAAGAACTACGCTCCGTAAAGGAAAGCAGCATGAGAACGGAAACGACCGGAAAGATCAGAAATACTTTTTTCTTCGTGACTTTCTGCTCCTTTGACCTTTCTGCCTCCCACTGTCAAGTTTAACCACTCGGTTCAGAGACAGTCTGAGACACCTGGGTTCCCGGGAATAAAACAGCAATGAAATCTTCAAAAGGTTGGAAAAGTCTCCACCGAAGACAAACGTATGATATCACAGTCATAGGAAATGTCTGGCTTATCGGTCAAACAACATACTATGGACCATGTGCCACTGAACTAACAGCAACAACAAAATGGAGTCAGATATGTTTGCTTTCTGCAGAATAATTACATTGGTTGACTGCAGGCACCGCAGCTGTTTCCAGACATCTGTAATTCCATTGTCTGTATAATACTGCCACCTAGCTTTATGTCATCGCATTGCATCCTCATCTAGACAGGCTAAGCAGCATGGAAACTAAAGGTTGCAAGTTCAAGGAGGAAATGTACAGTATTTATTTTGAAAGTATGCTTTTATATAACTAATATATGGACTGTATGTTCATGCAGTACACAGTGATTGCCTAAGATGAGTAGCCCAAAAAGTATTGTATTCGGAATAAAAGCATTACATTGGAGTTGAGAAGTTGACCACAGAGAAGATTAAAACTAAAACATGGAGTATTTCGACTTGTATGAAAAGGTTTCAAGTGTATGTATATTTGAATAGAATAATTGATTATGTAGCTTGATGTATAGAACTGTATGTACACTAGACGTTTTGTTCACCTTCTATTGTCCTATTCAAAAAAAAGTATTTACTTTTATATAAAAACATGAATAAACTTTTTACAGATTTGCACTGAGTACTGAATGTTTTGTTATCCATATCCCACATGAAACATAGAAACCTGACCCAGCCTATATCTGTCAACCATCAGGAAATAGCCCTGACCCAGCCTATATCTGTCAACCATCAGCAGGCAAATAGCCCTGACCCAGCCTATATCTGCCAACCATCAGCAGGTAAATAGCCACAAACCCAGCCTATATCTGTCACCCATCAGCAGGCAAATAGCCTGACCCAGCCTATATCTGTCAACCATCAGCAGGCAAGCCTATATCTGCCCAGCAGGTAAATAGCCCTGACCCAGCCTATATCTGTCAACCATCAGCAGGCAAATAGCCCTGACCCAGCCTATATCTGTCAACCATCAGCAGGCAAATAGCCCTGACCCAGCCTATATCTGTCAACCATCAGCAGGTAAATAGCCCTGACCCAGCCTATATCTGTCAACCATCAGCAGGCAAATAGCCCTGACCCAGCCTATATCTGTCAACCATCAGCAGGCAAATATCCCTGACCCAGCCTATATCTGCCAACCATCAGCAGGCAAATAGCCCTGACCCAGCCTATATCTGTGAACCATCAGCAAGGCAAATAGCCCTGACCCAGCCTATATCTGTCAACCATCAGCAGGCAAATAGACCTGACCCAGTCTATACCTGCCAACCATCAACAGGCAAATAGACCTGACCTAGCCTATATCTGTCAACCATCAGCAGGCAAATAGACCTGACCCAGCCTATATCTGCCAACCATCAGCAGGCAAATAGACCTGACCCAGCCTATATCTGTCAACCATCAGCAGGCAAATAGACCTGACCTAGCCTATATCTGTCAACCATCAGGCAAATAGACCTGACCCTAGCCTATATCTGCCAACCATCAGCAGACAAATAGCCCTGACCCAGCCTATATCTGCCAACCATCAGCAGGCAAATAGACCTGACCCGGCCTATATCTGCCAACCACCAGCAGGCAAATAGCCCTGACCCAGCCTATATCTGCCAACCATCAGCAGGCAAATAGACCCCTGACCCAGCCTATATCTGCCAGCCATCAGGCAAATAGACCTGACCCAGCCTATATCTGCCAACCATCAGCAGGCAAATAGACCTGACCCAGCCTATATCTGCCAACCATCAGCAGGCAAATAGACCTGACCCAGCCTATATCTGCCAACCATCAGCAGGCAAATAGACCTGACCCAGCCTATATCTGTCAACCATCAGCAGGCAAATAGACCTGACCCAGCCTATATCTGCCAACCATCAGCAGGCAAATAGACCTGACCCAGCCTATATCTGCCAACCATCAGCAGGCAAATAGACCTGACCCAGCCTATATCTGCCAACCATCAGCAGGCAAATAGACCTGACCCAGCCTATATGTTTTATTCATTTTCCCTTCATAAGAGTTCATGATTGGCTGATGTTTTATTAATTTTC
>NW_025747810.1:0-45777 GCF_021184085.1 Oncorhynchus gorbuscha | reverse complement strand
TTAGGGCCTTCTTCTGACACCGTCAGGTATAGAGGTCCTGGATGGAAGGAAACTTAGCCACATTGATGTACTAGGCAGTATGCATTACCCTATGTAGCCCTTGCTGTCAGAGGCTGAGCAGTTGCCATACCAGTTGTCATACCAGTAAGGATTCTTGAGGATCTTAAAACTCATACCTAATATTTTCAGTCTCCTACAGGGGAATAGGCATTGTCATGCCCTCTTCACGACTGTCTTGGTGTGTTTGAACCATGATAGTTTCTTAGTGATGAATACCAAGGATCTTCAAGCTCTTGACCCACTCCACTACAGCCGCATCGATATGGATGGGGCATGGCCCTCCGTTTCTTGAAGTCCAAGATCAGCTTCATTGTCTTACTCAAGTTGAGGGAGATGTTGTTGTCCTATCACCACACTACCAGGTCTCTGACCTCTTCCCTGTCGGCTGTTTCATTGTTGTCGGTGATCAGGCCAACCACTTTTGTCGCCATCAAACTTATTATTGATGTTGGATACATGGATGAACAGGGAGTAAAAGAGGGGACTATGCACACACCCCTGAGGAGCCCCTGTGTTGAGGGTCACTGTGGCAGTTGTGTTGTTGCCTAACTTTACCTCCTGGTTGAGGCTCAGTCAGGAAGTCCAGGATCCAGTTGGTGAGGGAGGTGTTAAGTCCCAGGGTCCGTAGCTTAGTGATGAGCTTGGAGGGCACTACTGTGTTGAATGCTGAGCTGTAATCAACAAACAGCATTCTCACATAGGACTGCCTGTTCCTCAGGTGGGAAAGGGCAATGTGGAGTGGAATCATCTGTAGATCTGTTGGTCGGCATGCAAATTGGTCCATGGGTTTCTGGGATGATGGTGTTGATATGAGCCATGACCAGCCTTTCACAGCACTTTATGGCTTCAGACGTGAGTGCTATGGGGCGGAAGTCATTTAGGCAGGTTACCTTGGCTTTCTTGGGAACAGGGACAATAGTGGTCTGCTCGAAACATGTAGGTATTACAGACTGGGTTAGGGAGAAGTTGAAAATGTCAGTGAAGACACTTACCAGCTTGTCAGCGCCTGCTCTGAATACGCGTCTTGGTAATCCACCTGGCCCTGCGGCCTTGTGAATGTTAACCTGTTTAAATGTCTTACTCACATCAGCTATGGAGAGTGTGATCAAACAGTCGTTTGGAACAGCTGGTGCTCTCATGCTTGGTTCAGTCTTGCTTGCCTCAAAGCGAGCATAGAAGGCATTTTGTTAGTCTGGCAGTCTATTGTCACTGGGCAGCTCGCTGTTGGGTTGCCCTTTTTTTTATCCGTGACAGTTTCCAAGCCCTGTCACATCTGACGGGTGTCAGAGCTGTTGTAGGCCGATTCAGTCATAGTCCTGTACTGATTCTTTGCCTGTTTGATGGTTTGTCACAGGGAATAGCTTGGTTTCTTATAAGCGTCCCAATTAGTGTCCCCAATTAGTGTCCCCGCTGCTGCTAAAGTGGCAGCTCTAGCTTTTAGCTCAGTGTGGATGCTGCCTGTAATCCATGACTTCTGCTTGTGATATGTATGTACGGTCAATGTGCGGATGACATTGTCAATGCACTTATTAATGAAGTCAGTGACTGATATACTCCTCAAAGTCATCGGATGACTCTCGGAACATAGCGAAACAGCGAAACAGTCCTGTAGCTTAGTATCTGTTTCGATGGATGGATTTGCTTGTGTAATACCCTTGTTAGAACCAAGTATTGAGTTTTTTTTTAATTAATTAATTAATGTATTTGACTTAAAAGGTGACTGAATTGCTCCTAATTGTAATGTTGTTAATGCATTTATTTTGAAGAAATATTTCTTTAATGTATAAGTGAATAGGTTGGTTCACTTTTCAGTTTAAGTTTTGACCAATAAGGTCGCTTGTTAAGCTGTGGCCAATGGGAGTTGACCTGCCATACTTCACTGAGGGAATATCTACGTGTAGTGAGTAACGGTGGGGTGCTTCGGGACTTTATGTGTGTTGTCATTTTTTTTAGCTCCAACGCGCGCCAACAGGTTAAGCAATCTTGAAATAGATCCTCACTTATCGGGCATAATCTCACATGCCCCCTCAATATAGAGCGAGCTGCCAAGCAAACAGTTCAGGCTCTCTCTCCTATAGAGCATTGCACAAAGACCCAGAATAAATGGAATGTGGAGATACACCCACTGTGCATGCTGTGGTGCAGAGCAGACCACTGCGGGAAAAGTCTGCATGGGTGGCTGAAAGAACTGAACTCATTTGTGCTGTAGAACTACAGACAGCATGTAGCACTACAGACAGCACATGGCATGACAGACAGTAAAATGCACTACATAGCATGTAGCAATTTAGACAGGATGTAGCACTATAGACAGCATGTAGCACTACAGACAGCATGTAGCACTACAGATAGCAGGTAGCACTATAGACAGTATGTAGCACTATAGGCAACATATAGCACTAAAGACAGTATGTAAAACTACATACAGCATGTAACACTACAGACAGCATGTAACAATACAGACAGCATGTAGCACTACTAACAGCATGTAATAATACAGACAGCACGTATCACTATAGACAAGATATAGCACTACAGACAGCATGTAGCACTTCAGACAGCATGTAGCACAACAGACAACATTTAACAATACAGACAGCATGTAGCAATATAGACCAACTATAGAACTACAGACAACATGTAACACTGTAGACAGAATATACCACTACATACATCATGTAGCTATACATACAGCATGTAGCACTACATACAGCATGTAACACTACAGACAGCATGTAGAAATACAGACAGCATATAGCACTAAAGACAGGCATGTAACACTTAAGACATAATTTAGCACTATAGACAGCATGTAGCACTACAGACAGCATGTATATGGGGGAAATCAATTCACATATGGAGTCCAGGGCACAGCTGGGGGCTGGTGGGGTTCTATAACAGGCGGCAACTGAGAGACTTATTTCTGGAGAGATTTTTTTATTTTTATTAGAAGCTCAAACTGTTTGGGCATAGACCTGGAAACTATGACAGAACAGAGCAGGCTATCTTTGCAGTAGATTGCAACTCATCCCCCTTTGGTTGTTCTATCTTAACGGAAAATATTGTAGTTGGGGATGGAAATCTCAGAATTTTTGGTGGCCTTCCTAAACCAGGATTCAGACATGGCAAGGACATCAGGGATGGCGGAGTTTGCAAAAACAGTGAGTAAAACAAACTTAAGGAGGAGGCTTCTGATGTTAACATGCATGAAACCAAGGCTTTTACGGTTACAGAAATCAGCAAACGACTGCGCCTGGGGACACACAGTGGAACATAGGAGGAACAGAGGAGGAGTAGGATGAGGGTATGGCTAAAGGCTATGAAAACTGGTTGTCTAGTGCGTTGGGGACAGAGAATAAAAGGAGCTGATTTCTGGGCATGGTAAGATAGATTCAGGGCATAATGTCCAGACAGGGGTATGGTAGGGTGCGGTACAGTGGAGGTAAATCTAGGCATTGAGTGACGATAAGAGAGGTTGTATCTCTGGACGCACTTTTTATGCTGAGGGTGAGGTCACCGCATGTATGGGAGGTGGGACAAAATAGGTATCTGAGGCAAGTCTCTCCCCAGAGGTTAGAGTGAAACTGCTTTTTCCATCAACAGACAATATTGGCAGTTGGACAGGTTGGTGGATGGTATCCCTGACATGAGTGTCTAGTATGTCTCAATAAAATTCAGCTCCTTTCAGTCTGCCCTGCGTGCGCTACGGCGTGTGTTGGAGAGGGGGGCTGTCATAGACCTGAAGCTCCAACCTGAGAAGTGCTACTTCATGAGCAGAGAGGTTTTCTTCTTGGGGCACCAAGTGGGAGAAGAGGGAATCAGCACTATGGAAAACAAAGTGTGAGTTGTTTGAGAACAGCAGATGCTGATAACCAGCAGCACCTGAAGAGCTTCCATGGCCTGGCCTCATACTACAAGAGGCTTTGTACAGATCATCTCTGATGTCACCGCTCTCTTGAACCTCCTGCTGAAGTATCAGGCCAATACATGGACAGAGGAGTACCAGGAGGCTCTCAAATAGACAGTGGATTGACAGGATGCATTAACATGGACAGAGGAGTGCCAGGAGGCTCTCAAATAGACAGCGGATTGACAGGATGTATTAACATGGACAGAGGAGTGCGGATTGACAGATTGACAGGATGCATTAACATGGACAGCGGACTACTAGGAGTCTTTCATCACCCTGAAGCGTGTACTGATCAAGGCCCTCATGTTTGCCCACCTGACCCCACATTGCTTTTTATCCTGGAACACAGATGTAAGCAATGTGGGCATGGGTCGGGTGCTGGCCCAGGTGGACCCAGAGGTGCAGAGAGTGCAGAGAGTGACGTACTTCAACAAAACATTCACCAAACACGAGCACCGCTACTCTCATCCTGTAAGAGTTCCTCGCTTTAGTGGAAACCATCAAACACTCCAAGTACTACCTGTGTGGCTTGTCCTTCACTGTAAGAACTGACCACTCCTCTCTCCAGTGATTTATGTCTTTCAAATAGCCAGAGGGGCAGGTCGCACTCTGGTTGGAGGAACTTCAGATATACGATTTCACAGTGGTACACAGCGCGGGGAACACCCCTCTAACACAGATTCCATGTCCCAGCGGCCCTGTGAGCGGGTGCTACCACTTTGGGAGGCATCCCGTTAGAGAGAGCTGTGTGCGGAGGATGGGGGTCTGTGCCTCAGCATGCCAGGTGAGCGTGACTGTCTGCTGTGAGCTGCAGGCTGTTGATGTGGCTCAATGGAGGCAGGAGCAGGAAACAGACCTACATCCAGTAGAAGCACTACTTCTGTTGGAAGAGGTTTAGGAGCTCTCATATGCACCCAAAGGGCTGTGGTCATAGTTCGAGGCTCTGCAACTGGCTGATGGCGTGCTACAGAGAGCATGGAAGGAGCTATCTACAGGAGAGGAGAGGTGGCAGACGGTGGTCCCCAAAGCACTGCAGGAGACTGCTCCAGGGCATGCATGGGGGCTCGTGACTGGACACCTTGGGTTTGGCAGGTTTGGAGCTGCAGAGTCCATTCACAGTGACCAAGGCAGACATTTTGAGTCTCGCAAAGCTGATGTCCTGGTATTATCTGATTGCTGGGTGAAATATTCATGCTTTTTTATGTGTAGGTGTGTGTGGGTCTGAAATCATCTATCATCTGAGCAGACAGCAAAAGGTGCTTGCTGGTTAATTTATGTCTAGAGTGATTTCCTGGTGGTCTGACACCTATTGTCCTTTGTCGTCACTCAAAGAGGAGAATAACCAGCAGTTGCTACAGGACGAGACAACCACATTGTGTACCTCTTACCTCAGGTTCGTCCTGTTTCTCCCCACACATACACATACTAAGATCACGTGTTTTGTAGATGCTTGCATTGAGAGCCTGTCTATATAAGGTACCTGCATTTCTTGTCATTTGAGCTCTCATATTTGACCTCAGAGTGTAGGGTCCATTATTGCAATTCTTATTAATAAAGATTGATTGTTTGAAGAAATAACAAAGTCAATCTTGATTTACAAGACACATGGTTCCAAACAGCCCACTCCCCTATACCCCTGGGTCACTGAGTGATCCACCAGAGAAACACGCTGTGCCCCATGTGTCCCCATCAGTTCCCCCTGTCCCTGTCCTCACCCCCTGTGCCCCATGTGTCCCCATCAGCTCCCCCTGTCCCTGTCCTCACCCCCTGTGCCCCATGTGTCCCCATCAGTTCCCCCCTGTCCCTGTCCTCACCCCCTGTGCCCCATGTGTCCCCATCAGTTCCCCCCTGTCCCTGTCCTCACCCCCTGTGCCCCAGAGTGACAGCCCGCTGCCACAGACTGAACACCCTTTACTAGGAGTGGGCACTCTGCCCCCTTTATGCCCATGCAGACAAGAGAGACCTCCGGGGACATGGGACAAAGTGGAGGGGGGAATGTTTAGCGACCCTCCTGGTCAGTTATCTATTAACTGTTCATGGTCATTTTCATGAGTTTAGCGAGGTCCAGTATGCCAGTCACCCTGCTGTCTGCCAATCAGAGGAATACCTGGAATGCTTTGGTGAAAGGCCTTACGGTTGGTGGACAGCTGGGCTTTTTTCATTCAAGAATTCAGAAACTGTTGTGGACTTTTTGAGGTCATTACCATACATAACCATGACTGAATGAAAAGCTACTTCTGAGCCAACATAAAATGACTTTATTACTGAATGATAACATAGTACCATACTATTAAATCTAACTACACACTTCACACATTACCACTCTATATAGCATTATCACTCTAGTATTATTTGCACTACAGATATGTAACTATATTTTACATCATGATAAATACTTCAAATAAAAAAATATCACTTGTTTGAGAAAAGGTCTGCGTTTAAACATAGAATGACTGTTTTTGTTTATAAAGATATCACATATGGTTTACCTGTAAGTACAAACCTATAAAGTATTCACTATGTGATTAGAGAGAGATCCAGAATCCAAACAACAGACTAATACTGTGTATTTCTGAAGCACGTCTGATTTGATTATGTAAGGTGAAAGAGTCCGTCCTTGCAGGTGGCTGGGTTAACCTGTGGCTGGGATAGACAGGTGCTGAGTGATATGAGTGATTATGTAAGGTGAAAGAGTCAGTCCTTGCAGGTGGCTGGGTTAACCTGTGGCTGGGACAGACAGGTGCTGAGTGATATGAGTGATTATGTAAAGTGAAAGAGTCAGTCCTTGCAGGTGGCTGGGTTAACCTGTGGCTGGGACAGACAGGTGCTGAGTGATATGAGTGATTATGTAAGGTGAAAGAGTCAGTCCTTGCAGGTGGCTGGGTTAACCTGTGGCTGGGACAGACAGGTGCTGAGTGATATGAGTGATTATGTAAGGTGAAAGGTGTCCTTGCAGGTGGCTGGGTTAACCTTTGGCTGGGAAAGACAGGTGCTGAGTGATATGAGTGATTATGTAAAGTGAAAGAGTGTCAGTCCTTGCAGGTGGCTGGGTTAACCTGTGGCTGGGAAAGACAGGTGCTGAGTGATATGAGTGATTATGTAAAGTGAAAGAGTCCGTCCTTGCAGGTGGCTGGGTTAACCTGTGGCTGGGACAGACAGGTGCTGAGTGATATGAGTGATTATGTAAGGTGAAAGAGTCAGTCCTTGCAGGTGGCTGGGTTAACCTGTGGCTGGGATAGACAGGTGCTGAGTGATATGAGTGATTATGTAAGGTGAAAGTGTCAGTCCTTGCAGGTGGCTGGGTTAACCTGTGGCTGGGATAGACAGGTGCTGAGTGATATGAGTGATTATGTAAGGTGAAAGAGTCAGTCCTTGCAGGTGGCTGGGTTAACCTGTGGCTGGGATAGACAGGTGCTGAGTGATATGAGTGATTATGTAAGGTGAAAGTGTCAGTCCTTGCAGGTGGCTGGGTTAACCTGTGGCTGGGACAGACAGGTGCTGAGTGATATGAGTGATTATGTAAGGTGAAAGAGTCAGTCCTTGCAGGTGGCTGGGTTAACCTGTGGCTGGGACAGACAGGTGCTGAGTGATATGAGTGATTATGTAAGGTGAAAGTGTCAGTCCTTGCAGGTGGCTGGGTTAACCTGTGGCTGGGACAGACAGGTGCTGAGTGATATGAGTGATTATGTAAGGTGAAAGAGTCAGTCCTTGCAGGTGGCTGGGTTAACCTGTGGCTGGGATAGACAGGTGCTGAGTGATATGAGTGATTATGTAAGGTGAAAGAGTCCGTCCTTGCAGGTGGCTGGGTTAACCTGTGGCTGGGATAGACAGGTGCTGAGTGATATGAGTGATTATGTAAGGTGAAAGAGTGTCCTTGCAGGTGGCTGGGTTAACCTGTGGCTGGGACAGACAGGTGCTGAGTGATATGAGTGATTATGTAAGGTGAAAGAGTCAGTCCTTGCAGGTGGCTGGGTTAACCTGTGGCTGGGACAGACAGGTGCTGAGTGATATGAGTGATTATGTAAGGTGAAAGAGTCAGTCCTTGCAGGTGGCTGGGTTAACCTGTGGCTGGGACAGACAGGTGCTGAGTGATATGAGTGATTATGTAAAGTGAAAGAGTCCAGTCCTTGCAGGTGGCTGGGTTAACCTGTGGCTGGGACAGACAGGTGCTGAGTGATATGAGTGATTATGTAAGGTGAAAGAGTCCAGTCCTTGCAGGTGGCTGGGTTAACCTGTGGCTGGGACAGACAGGTGCTGAGTGATTATATGAAAGAGTGATTATGGTAGAAGGTGAAATGAGTGATTATGTAAGGTGAAAGTCAGTCCTTGCAGGTGGCTGGGTTAACCTGTGGCTGGGACAGACAGGTGCTGAGTGATATGAGTGATTATGTAAAGTGAAAGAGTCAGTCCTTGCAGGTGGCTGGGTTAACCTGTGGCTGGGACAGACAGGTGCTGAGTGATATGAGTGATTATGTAAAGTGAAAGAGTCAGTCCTTGCAGGTGGCTGGGTTAACCTGTGGCTGGGACAGACAGGTGCTGAGTGATATGAGTGACAATACTTCCATTTCTGTTCAGGCCGCGAAATGCAAATCACTGAGCAGGTTGAAATGTAATATCTGTGTGTGTGTGTGTGTGTGTGTGTGTGTGTGTGTGTGTATGTGTGTGTGTGTCTGTGCGTGCATGCATCCACACTTTTTAAATCTGTGTTTTGTTCCTTCGTGATACGTTTTGATTTCTAGTCAAATAAAATGCAATGGTGCTCAATTTATCACTGCCCACAGGTGTGTGACTATGTAAATAGGACAACACGTGACTTGTAAGGAAGAACACAGGACAGGGAGAGTTGGCTAAAATCACTCATACATCTAGGTGTTATTTCATTGGGTTGGACTCAGCCTTCTGCAGGAGAAAGAACCACGAATATTGTGAATCAAGCAAGGTCTGAGTTAGCAAAACAACTAAGGTAGGCTTTTTAAAAACATTTTAGTGTCATTGAGTATGGTATCTCAGGCTATTTATTTTACTTCTCAGTATTTTGCATCAGTATTTTGCCAAATATGTACAGTACATTTCAAGAAAAAGTGATCAATTGCTTAATCAACCCTTTCTCATATCTTAGTAGGCTCAGATATTGTTCCACCAGGATGAATGCCTCTTCAGGAAACAACACTTACCTTGACAACTGGGATGTTTGCGTGGACCAGTTCTATGTTGTGACAGTGCTGTTCAGTGCTGCCCAGGCCTTGTGCTTCCTCGTGGGGACTCCATCTCTGGTCTGGTGCCTCTGGCTCTCTCTGAGTGGAAGTCTCTCTGGAGGTCTCAAACCCACCCAGATCTTCCCTATTAACCTGTTTGCAGTGGAGCTGGTGTTCTGTGTCGAGGGTCTCCTTGAAGTGATCAGCTACCTATTCATCCCGAAGGCTACAATGCTACGGCAGGCTGTGTATTTCCTCTACAACCTCTCCTGGACCTGCAGGCCCCTGCTCCAGAGCTGCATCTGTGTGGAGCGCTGCTTGGCGGTGGTCCAACCTGTGGCTTTCCTGAAGTACAGACTCCGGAGATACAGGGTGGCCTGTTCAATCATGGTCTGGGTGTTGTTGCTCTCATTTGCATGTTCTCCTATCGCTTCAATGGGATATGAAGAAATGTCAGCTTATGTGCTTGTTAGTGTGTATTGCCTTGGGTTGGCAGTCATTTCTCTCTGCTGCTTCTTCATCATGCATGTGCTGAAGCAGCCTGGTCCAGGAGAGGTAGAAGGGGGCAGAGGGGGAGAGAAGAAACAGGGAAAGACAGACCCACATAAGATGAGAGCTTTTGGGATCGTCTTAACTAACCTGGTGATTATCTTGGCGAGCTCCATCCCGGTGGTTGGTGTTTACACCACATTGTCATTCAGTATTGAGTACTACTGCAATGTCTTTCCCATGTTGGTGATTGTTAACATCTTCAGTGTCATGGTCTCACCCTTGATTCACCTCTACAGAGAGGGAAGGCTGCCATGCCGAAGAGGGCCAGAGACACGTTAGACTTATAGTTGCAGGCACTAAAAGTGGAGGTTATTGTTGCAAACTATCGCTAGGACAAAATTGCGCATTGTGTTAAATATGTCACACCCTGATCTGTTTCACCAGTCTTTGTGCTTGTCTCCACCCCTCCAGGTTTCTCCCATCTTCCCAATTATCCCCTGTGTATTTATACCTGTGTTCTCTGTTTGTCTGTTGCCAGTTCATCTTGTCTTGTCAGGTCTTACCAGTGTTCTTTCCCACCTTCCTGTCTACTTACTGCCTGCAATTGTAGTTTAAACATATGTAAACAAGGCCATGGCGTAGAATGATTTGTTTAATGTTTTAATTGATAGTTTGGATTGTTTTCTTTTGGTGGCATAAAGCAATAGAACTTTGTGAGACAGCGCGGAATTGCATTTGAGTTGTTTTTAAAGGGGCGATCTGCAAATCAAACAACAACAAAGTGTATTCCCCTCTATTGTGTTGATAAAAAGCAGAGGGATGGGGATGGAGAAACTCTCAAATTCATAGACAGAGCTAAGGACGCATTGATTCATGATATCAAAATTATAGTATTTACCACGTCTTAAGGCTATACAGTGCTTGTTAATTAACTTTACTTTTTTTACAAACATAGGATCTAAATAAGCTCTTAATTTGGGTTCTGATATGGTATGACAGTTGAACTAACCGCTTATATGAGTAATATTCTTCAAGAATCAATGGGTATGTCATTCATTTCAATGTCCAAGAATGGTAGCAGCAAAAGCAGATTGCCCCTTTAAAGAGAAGGATAACTCCACTGTAGGGGAATGGTTGTCTTGCATTTCTCAGGTTATCATTCTGTTCCATTCCATTATATTGTGAGATTATACTATCACCTCATGTTCACAATTCCAAACTATTCCTGACTGTTTTGATTTGTTTGAAGAAAAATGACATACAAAATATATACTACTATTTTTACTTAGCAAAATCATATTTTAGCTTGTATTTTATACTGTATTACTGTCCTCTAATTCTGAGTGATGTTCAATTTAAACTGAATAAAAATGTAAACGTAACATGTAAAGTGTTGGTCCCATGTTTCATGAGCTGAAATTTTTATACATATGCCGCCTCCAATGACGTTTTAGAGAATTTAGTAGCACGTCCAACCAGCCTCACAGTGGATTCCTATCATATGCTTCGTTCAGCTTTTTTGGCCTACTCACTGAAACAGGCCTGGAAGACCTGTTACCATTTAAACAAATGTTCCTGTCGAACATGTATCCTACCTTCATTACCTACTTGGGCCCTGCCTCCCACGTTGGCTTGCCTATCTTACAACTCAGAGAGCTTGCAAGCACAACTTTTGAGGAATCAAAAGCTCACCACACTAAGAGCCCTGACCAATCGGTTTTGAAGTTTGACCAGGAGCACTCACTCCTGTCAGAGGAGCATTATCAGGTATTGGAGCGTTGAGAGATGACGCACAACAACAGTTTCTACCACGAAACCATGATTCCAACAACCTCCACGGTCGGAATAATTGTAAAGTGCGTCGCCTTCAAAACGAATAACCGCTACAATCGACCTGTTCACTACGTTTCTGCACCCAACCCACACAAAGTGTCAGAGCACAAGGGTGCTCTGTGCCCGATGTGTCCGATGGTGGCACAACGAACACAATAGCATTTTAGCAATGGAAATTGTAATTCTCAAAAAGACTGTGGCTAGATCTTGAGGCCCACTGTTAGTCAATTTTAAAAAAAGGTATCTGTGATCAACAGATCAATACACTACAGATAACTAACACAATTGCATTTTATTGATGAAAATTGTATCTGTATTCCCAGTGTTACGTTCCCCAGTTTATGTGTTGTAGTTTGTATGTTTGCATGTGTTTATTTCAGGAAATGGCTTCCTGAAATCCCTCAAGCAGCTGATTGGTTGACTCCATGGCTAATTGGAGAGCTGACCCCGCCCCCTCGTCAAGACAGCTGTCTCCAATTACCCATTAAATCTGAAGCTATATAAAAGCCAGTGTTCTGTTCAGGAGGGAGAGAATTTTGCTGGAGGTAGATTTGCTAGAGAGATTTGCTGGGATTTTCTGGGAGGTCATTGCAGAGATTTTTGCTAGAGAGATTTGCTGGGAGGTCATTGCTGAGAGTTGGTATGTTTTGTGAGTTTGTTTCTCAGATAGAGCTTATTTGATGTCCTTTGTTTCTTAGTTTGTTTGTGAAATTGTTTAATATTCTGTTCCCAGGGGGGAAGGTGAAGGCACCTAGGGAGTGCTTAAGCAAGAGGCCCGCGGGCATACATATACCCGTAGCATATTCGCTGTCTAGGCACACTAGGTAAGACCTGGGCGGACCACCCCCTTTTATTTTGGTTAGGGCACCAGGTGGTGCTAAATTAGGTAAGTAGTGGGTAGGCAGGTAAGATAGAGAGGGGGGCTTTGAGATTTACTTTC
The DNA here is from genome assembly GCF_021184085.1 of Oncorhynchus gorbuscha. NCBI lineage: Eukaryota > Metazoa > Chordata > Actinopteri > Salmoniformes > Salmonidae > Oncorhynchus > Oncorhynchus gorbuscha. The sequence continues at coordinate 33,347 of NW_025747810.1, read as the reverse complement.
TTTGCTTTGGTTCCGTCCAGCCCCTTTTCCCCATATTACCGTGTGAAGGAATAAAGTCCTTTTAAACGGTACAACATTCTCTGTCATTCTTACTTGCACCTACAGTCCATACCTTTTTCACTTCACGGAGAGTTTAGTTGTAGCAGGGTGTTGCGTTCCCTCTTCATAGAGGCGTGCGTAACACCAGTTATGAAAAAAATCCATAGTTTAGGAACTATTTTATATATTTCAATTGACTGACTTCCTCATATGAAGTGTAACACAGTAAAACCTATGAAATTCTTGCATATTGCGTTCATATTTTTGTTCATTATAGAATTGTGTTGCTGAACGTTTTTAAAGAAGTGTGGAATAAAACAAATCTGATTGATTGAACAGTTCAGGTCCTTGTCTGTCATTAATGATTACATCATGTCATCAAATATGTGTCCCCCTTCAGTGGTGAATGCATATGTCTTGGTTAATTGTCTCCACATTACAAAACATGAGAACCCAAACAGGGCCACTGGAAGAAAAATATTAGCTTCCATGAACACAGGGACCTGCCATAATGTTTTCATTGGCTATTTGCATGACAGCCAACTGGTCTTTTATCTGCTGTCACTGCCTCTCTTTAGGAGACAGACCAAATGGTGAAGTTCATTATGATCTTGTACACGTAAATTCGTGCTTGAAAAGAAAACTACACGCACTCACACAGAACACAGATTTGACTCAACATGTTAGTGTTTTGGGGATCCTTGGAGCTCTAAAGGATGTGCTTGTCAGAATTCTAAACCTTAAGCTTGTCTCTCTACAGGCAACTCCTTATGCATGTGGATAAACGTATGAACATTATTCAATATACATTACCATGACTGAATGTAAAGCATCTACTACAGGACAAGGCGGGCTGAACAGGCCCCCATTAACATCGACAGGGCTGTAGTGGAGCGGGTTGAGAGTTTCAAGTTCCTTGGTGTCCACATCACCAACAAACATAACAAGACAGTCGAGAAGAGGGCACAACAAAACCTTTTCCCAGTCAGGAGACTGAAAATATATGGCAACGGTGCCCAGATCCTCAAAAGGTTCAACAGTTGCACCATTGAGAGCATCCTGACCGGTTGCGTCACCACCTGAAATGGCAACTGCTCGGCATCTGACCATAAGGCGATACAGAGGGTAGTGTGAACGGCCCAGTACATCACTGGGGCCAAGCTTCCCTCCATCCAGGACCTATATGTCAGAGGAAAGACCATAAAATTGTAAGTGACTCCAGTCACCCAAGTTATAGACTGTTTTGTCTGCTACCACACGGCAAGCGGTACCGGAGCGCCAAGTCTAGGACCAAAAGGCTCCTGAACAGCTTCTACCCCCAAGCAATTAGACTGCAGAAACAATTCAGAAATATTGCCACCGGACAATTTACATTAACCCCCCGTACACTGCTGCTACTCGCTGTTTGTTTGTTACCTATGCATAGTCACTTCGCCCCCACCTGCATGTACAGATTACCTCGACGAGCCTGTACCCCTGCACACTGACTCAGTACAGGTGCCCCATGTATATAGCCTCGTTACTGTTATTCTTATTGTGTTACTTTTTGTTATTACTTTTTATTTTAGCCTTGGTAAACTTGGGAAATATTTTCTTCTTGAACTGCACTGTTGGTTAAGAGCTTGTAAGTAAGCATTTCACGGTAAAATCTACACTTGTATTTGGCGCATGTGGCAAATCATGTTTGATTTGATTTTTACTTACTAGCCTACATAATATTACTTTATTATTGAATGATAACATAATACCATACTATTAAAACTAACTACACGTTTCACACATTAACTTGTTGGGTATAGGGGGCAGTGTTTTCACTTTGGATGAATTGTGTGCCCATAGTGAACTGCATCCTACTCTGTCCTAGATTGCTAATATATGCATATTATTATTACTATTGGATAGAAAACCGAATGGGAGGGGAATAAGTTACTGTCTTGGCAGAATGCAATTTCTCTGTTGCGCATTTGTCTGTTGATATCACCATCGTTCCATTTGGCTGCAGATGAAAACGTATGCTCCGGTTGGAACGTTATTGGATATATATGAAAATAACATCCTGAAGATTGATTCTCTACTTAGTTTGACCAGTTTATTCAACCTGGAATATATCTTTTTGAAGTTTTCGTCCGAGTTCTCCTGGACCAGCGTCAGCTTTTGGGCACGTGAGCTGAAAGTGGTAGCAAATGCAGCTAATTGGACACTAGTATTGGACATTATGGAACACATCAATGATTTATTGTGGAACTTGGACTCCTTGCACTGCATTCTGATGAAAGATCATCAAAGGGAATATTTATGATATAAATATTATTATATATATAAATATTTATGATGTAATTTCATATTTCTGTTGACTCCAACATGGCTGCGAAATATATTTACGTCTGAGTGCCGTCTCAGATTATTGCATGGTAGGCTTTTTTCGTAACGTTTTAAAAAAATCTGACACAGCGGTTGCATTAAGAACCAGTGTATCTTTGATTATATGTAGAACTTGTATCTTTCGTCAAAATTTATGATGAGAATTTCTGTTATCTGGCGTAGCTCTCTGTAATTACTCCGGATATTTTGGAGGCATTTCTGAACATGGCGTCAATGTAAACCGAGATTTGTGGATATAAATATGCATATTATCGAACAAAACATAAATGTATTGTGTAACATCTCATATGAGTGTCATCTGATGGAGATTATCAAAGGTTAGTGATTCATTTTATCTCTAATTCTGCTTTTGTGACTCTCTTTGGCTGGGAAAAATGGCCGTGTTTTTTTTTGTTGATTTGGTGGTGATCTAACATACATATGTTGTGTTTTCGCTGTAAAACATTTTAAAAATCGGACGTGATGGGTAGATTAACAAGATGTTTATCGTTAATTTGCTGTATTGGACTTGTTAATGTGTGAATGTTAAATATTTATAAAGAATATTTTTGAATTTCCCGTGCCATGTTTTTAGCTGAATGGGGGAGTTCCCTAGGGGAACGCCTTGCCATAACAGGTTTTAACAGCTTATATAGGTTTTGCACAATATTATTATTAACAAAACAAACTTACACTTCTTTTGAGTTTTTAAACATACAATGATTGTAACTTTAATGAAGATATCACATATTGTTTAATTGTAAGTACAAATCTGTAAAGTATTCCCTATGCAAATAGAGATTCACAATCCAAACAACAGACTAATACTGTGTATGCCTAAAGCCCATATGATTTGACTACGTAAGGTGAAAGAGTCAGCTCTTGCAGGTGGCTGGGTTAACCTGTGGCTGGGACAGACAGGTGCAGACTGATGATGCCTAGCCAAAATGCAAATCCCTGAGCAGGTTGAAATCCCATCTCTGTGCGTGCATGTGCGTGTGTGTGTGTGTGTACAAGCATCTGCATTTTGTTCCTTCCTGAAACATTTAGATTTTTAGTCAAATAAAATGCAATGGTGTTCAATTCACCAACACGTGACATAGGAAGAACACAAGACAGATAGCATTGGATTAAACCACTCATACATGTAGGAGTTGTACCATCGGGTTGGACTCAGCCTTCTCCAGGAGGAAGAACTACGACTATTGCGCATATAGGTACGAGTTTCCAAAAAATTAAGGTATGTTATTTTACATCTTAACATCACTGAGTATGTTATCTCCTATTCATGTATGAATTCAGACTTTCTGAGACAATGCACAATGTTTTTAAAGACAACAGTACACCTATCTATTTGCATAAATACAGTATTTATGCAATTATTTTGTATCAGTATTTTGCCTACAATATATTAAAACATAAAGTGATGAATCTTGTCATCTCCCCTCTCTCACATCTCAGTGGGCTCAGAAATGATTTAACAAGGATGAATGCCTCTTCAGGAAACCACACTTACCTTGACAACTGGGATGTTTGCTTTGACCACGGCTATGTTGGGATAATGCTGTTCGTCGCTGCCCAGGTCCTGTGCTTCCTCCTGGGGACACCATCTCTGGTCTGGTGCCTCTGGCTCTGTCTGAGTGGAAGTCTCTCTGGAGGTGTCAAACCCTCCCAGATCTTCCCTATTAACTTGTTTGCTGTGGAGCTGGTGTTCTGTCTCCAGGGGCTCCTTAATGTGGTCAGCTTCCAATTCAACCAGAATGTCATTTTACGGCAGACTGTTTATTTCCTCTATTTCCTCTCGTGGACCTGCAGGCCCCTGCTCCAGAGCTGCATCTGTGTGGAGAGATACCTGGCTGTGGTCCAACCTGTGACATTCCTCAAGTACAGACTCCGGAGGTACAGGGTGGTGTGTTCAACCGTGGTCTGGGTATTGACACTCTCTTGTGCGTGCTATCCTATCACTTTAATGGGTTACGAAGAAATCACAGCTTATGTGCTCATTACTGTCTATTGCCTTGGGCTGGCCGTCATTTCTCTCTGCTGCTTCTTCATCCTGCGTGTGCTGAAGCAGCCTGGTCCAGGAGAGGTAGAGGGGGGCAGAGGGGGAGAGAAGAAACAGGGTTCGACAGACCCACACAAGATGAGAGCTTTTGGCATGGTCTCAACCAACTTGGTGATTATCTTGGCAAGCTCCTTCCTGGTTGTTTTTGGTTACACCACCATGTCATCCAGTCTTGTCCACAACTGCAATGTCATCCCCATCTTGCTGATTGTTAACATATTCAGTGTCATCGTTTCACCACTGCTGCATCTCTACAGGGAAGGAAGGTTGCCATGCCGAAGAGGACCAGAGACACAGTTGCGGGCATTAAATGTACAGGTCTTCGTGACAAACTAATGCTAGGAGAATATAGAGCATTGTGTGAATTAAATAAATAAAGTTCTTAGTGCCTGCAACTGTCATTTAAACATACGTAGAGACGTCATAGATGAATAATATATATTTTTTAAGAAAATAGTTTGATAGTTTTAATTTTGTGGCATGTAGCAATAGCATTTTGTGAGATACGTCACGTTAGCATTAGAGTTGTTGTTATCTAAAGCTGCATCACTTGTTTAGCTTGATATTGTGAATATTGGTTTGTTTGTTTAACTATACAGTTAATTTTAGGATGGGTGGTTAGATATGGGGTTAGGCCTATTCATTTAGCTTCAGCATTAAGTAATGGATTGTCTTGTTTTTCATGGTATGAACGTAGGGTCCTCATCTGTCACAAGATTACACAAAGTTATTCAAATGTATTTGGACTGACTATGCATGAGACTTGGTTAATGGTGTCATGGTTAAGCAACAGATCCTAGAAAGCCATTAGGGTCCATAAACACGAGAAAAAACAAAACTTGGGCCCACCTGACATTAAAGGGATAGTTCAGGATTTTGGCAATGAGACACTTTATCTACTTATCAAGATTCAGAGGAACTGGTGGATTCCATTTGTATGTATCTGGGTGCAGTATGAAGGAATGTACAGTCATTGTGCTAAAAGCTACTTAGCATTGGATTGTTTGAATATTCTAATTGGATGCAGGTACATAAAAATGCTATCCACAAGTTCACTCTCAGGAAGTAGATAAAGAGCCTCTCAAACAATATCTTTAGCTTCAGCTATTTTAATGACAGATCCAGGTCAATTCAAATGTCAATACATTAGTCAAATACATGCTAGTCTAAAAGAGTGTCATGTTGTTTTGAGCTCTCTTCAAAGCATACTGTGGGTGCCACATCCTAACCTCTGGACAGAAGTATAGACGCGCATTATTCCCCTATAAGAAGAAACTGCAGAAGGTACAATGAAAACTAAATTATTTCATTGTCATGAAAAAGAAAGTAGCTTCAATCAATTAGTAAAAATAACATTGTCTATCAATGAGTATTAGCTTACTTCCTGTTATGACAAAACTTGTTACACTAAGTGTTATACCGCTTCAGATCCACTAATTACCTCTCCTCTTGTGTATTTTCTATCTCCACACAGCTCTTTCTATTCTCCTGAGACCAAAGTAACAGAGGACGTGCAGCAATGAAGGCACCAAACTCTAATTTTCCTGATTCCGTCAGGTTTAACCAGAATTGTGTTGCTGTACTGGTTTGACTATTTTTGACTCTTGGTGTTGGGTGTGGTCCAGATGTCTGCCAGTCTACCTGGGAACAGAGGTGTTCAACTGCCTCCTGGGCCTGGTCACCAACACCTGGTACCTGTGACTGGTGGCGGGCGGCCCTTCGGTCCAGGTGAATCAGGAGATCTTCACCATTAACCATTTCTGTCATGGAGCTTCACTACTTCCTCACCTCTATTGGTCACCAATGTCCTCTTCATCAAAAGTTGACCCTTCATTCTGCCAGGAGGTACATTTCTTGCTTGGTCGAGATTGGACGACCCATGTTCCAGTGATGCATCTGTGTGGAGCGCTACATTGCGGTTGGTTACCCTCTGGTCTACCTGAAGTACAAACCCCTGAGATACAGGCAGGCATGTATGACCGTACAATGTTTGCTGACACTCTGCCTATCCTGTGTCAGCGGGTGCTACCACAGATGGCATCAAATTCCATGCTGTTATCTTTGCCGTTGTTCTGTTCATCGACGTGTTCTGCAGTGTCTTCATACTGATGGTGCTGAGCAGATCCTGTCCAGGGGATGGAGGGAAGGAGAGAGAGGGTGAAAAAGAAAAGGGAGAGAACCTGAAGAGAGCCTCCTGTACCGTAAAGATCATCCTTCTGACCTTGATGCTGAAATACTTACCTAAGATGTTCAGGGCAATCCTTCAAGTTAATATTTCTTTGAGATCATTCAAGTGTCTTCTGACCCCAAATACTTTCTCCTTCATTGTGTTGGGTAGCTTTACTCAGGCCCTCCTCCACATGGCTGTGAAACTGACCTGCATCTTGGGTTAAAGAGAATGATAACTCCACTGTAGGGGAATTGATGTCTTGTATTTCTCTGGTTATTTTTCTTTTAGTCATGTTGCTCATACTATTTACAGGTTTTGACATTGTTAATAAATTGTTTATGGTTCAACCAGGTAGTGTGTGTGTGTGTGGGGGGGGGGGGGGGATAGAGGATCATTTGTTGAGTGTAAAATGTAGATTATATTTTTGTTTGTATTCCAGATTTTACTTTCACCTCATGCTCACAATTCCAACCTATTTCTATATGTCTAGCTTGGTTTCACAAAATGTAACCCCAGAAAATATACACCTTCCTAATATTGTGTTGCAACCCCTTTTCCCCCCCAGAACAGCCTCAATTATTTGGGGCATTTAATTAATCTACAAGGTGTCGAAAGCTTTCCACATGGATGCTGTTTCATGTTGAATCCAATGCTTTCCACAAAAACTAAGCAGCGTTGCAGTTCTTGACACACTCAAACCGGTACCTACTTTCATACCCTGTTCCAATGCACTTAAATCTTTTGTCTTGCCTCTTCACCCTCTGAATGTCACACATACACAATCCATGTCTCAATTCTTAAAAGATCTCTAATAAGGATCGGACAATTAATTATTTATTTTTTTGCCTTAAATGACAAATCCATACCTCTGCCTGTTGCTCAGGCAAGGAACAAGGATATGCATATTCTTGATACCATTTGAAATGAAACACTTTGAAGTTTGTGAAAATGTGAAATGAACGTAGGAGAATATAACACATTAGATTTGGTAAAAGATAATACAAAGAAAAAACATTTGTTTTCTATATTTTTTTTCTCCATCTTTGAAATGCAATAGAAAGGCCATTGTATAACTTAGGAGTCTAGGCACAATTTACCTTTTGGTCAATAGATGGCAGCAGTGTATGAACAAAGTGTTCAACAAAGACTGATTCAATGAACCATTGCATTTCTGTTCAAAATGATGTATAAAGACTGCCTACATAAGCCTAATTGGTTTATTAATACATTATCAAGTTCATAGATGTGCACTTTCCTCAAACAATGGCATGGAGTGTTTTGACAATGCATCTTTTCTACAACAGCCAAAGATGTAACATGTGTTTCCCAAAACACCACACATAGAGAACGGTCGCTAAGTGCGTCATTGGAGCATTTGTCAATACTGATGTGATCAAAAGAAAGGGAGTGCAGCTCTCAGATCAGTTTTCTCCATTCAAATACTTCCTTAACGCTATAATTATTTCACAATACTGATGACGGATCAGCTCCTAGGGAGATATTACCACCCATGGCTGCAAATATATTGAGGTGGGTTATTATAAAGCTTACCCAATGAAAATGCACAAAATCACAGATTTGGCGCCCAAGTTAGGCTACCTATCATAAAAAATATTGAGACAAATACAGACAGTAGCCTACAAGTAGAAAAATAGGACTACTGTTTATATTTTAATGTAGTCACGTCAGTTTTCATTTGAAGCATAATTTTATACATCACTTATTTGTATCAATTGCAAAGACATTGGCAACTTTGTATTTGAAGTAAACTTTGTTCTGAAGTTATTGGAGGTCACATAGAGACATATTTTATTTCAGTGTTTTGTGTAGTGCCTGCTATGCTAGCTCTTTTGTTTACTACTGGTGCAGATGGGTGCAGGCTATCAGATAATAGCTTCTTATGCTTTCGCCAAAAAGCATTTTTAAAATCTGACATTTTGGCTGGATTCACAACGAGTGTAACTTTAATTGAGTATCTTACATGTGTGATTTAATGAAAGTTTGAATCTTATAGCATTTTATTTGAATCTGGCGCTCTGCATTTCCCCTGGCAATTGGCCAGTTGAGACGCTGGTGTCTCCCTATCCTCAGTGGTGAATGAACTTGTGCTAGCTAATTGTATCACCATTAGGAAGCATGAAAATTCAGAAAAGGCCACTGGAACAAAAACATTAGCCTCCATAAACATCAGGAACTTCCTGATGTTTTCATTTGCTATTTACCTGACAGCTAACATTGTATTTTAGCTGTTGTCACTGCCTCTGTTAAGTAGTAATGTCTAATTCTGGAGTTGATTCTGATCTTCAATATTTCTGTGTTTTGAAAGAACACACACACACACACACACACACACACACACACACACACACACACACACACACACACACACACACACACACACACACACACACACACACACACACACACACACACACACACACACACACACACACACACACACACACACACACACACACACACACACACACACAAAAAAAAAGTACAGTTCATATAAGAAAATCAGTCATCTGAAATAAATTCATTAGGCTCTAATCTACGGATATAAATAGCACAACACGTGACTTGTTAGGAAGAACACAGAACAGAGAGCGTTGGCTAAAATCACTCATACATGTAGGTGTTTTACTATCTGGTTGGACTTACCAAAACAACTAGGGTATGTTATTTTACATTTTAACTGAGTATATGAGGCTAATTGTTTTAAGGCTCATCTTCATGTTTTCATTCACACTTTTTGAGACAACGCACAACGTTTTTACAGACAACGGTCGACCTATGTTTATAAAAGTATTGTTAATGTATAATTGCATTAGTATATTGCATAACGATATTGCAAAAATAAAAATAAACATAACGTCATGAATTTTGTAATCTTCTCTCTTCATATCTCAGTGGGCTCAGATATTGTTCCACAAGGATGAATGACTCATCAGGAAACCACACTTACCTTGACACCTGGGATGTTTGTTTGGACCAGTTTCATGTTGTGCCAAAGCTTTAGCATGCTGCCCAGGCCCTGTGCTTCCTTGTGGGGATGTCAGCTCTTGTCTGGTGCCTTTGGCTCTCTCTGAGTGGAAGTCACTCTGTAGGTCTCAAACCCTCCCAAGTTTTCTCTATAAACCTCTTCACAGTGGAGCTGGTGTTCTGTGTCGAGGGTCTCCTTGAGATGATCAGCTACCTACTCAGTCAGAATGTATATAAAATACATGGTATAAAATACATGTATGTTTGAGGAATTTTAATTATGAGATTTTTGATGTTTTGAATTTGGCGCCCTGCACTTTCACTGGCTGTTGTCATACCGATCCCGTTAACGGGATTTCAGCCCAAAGAAAGGTGAACTTAGCTTCTAAGGCATTTACAAGTCATTTTCTTCAAGAATCAGTGGGTATAATTAATTTACAAATCCAAAAGTTGATGTAAATGTCACAGATTGCTATTTTAAGCTAAAGCTGCATCACTTGTTTTGCTTTTATAGTAAATGCTGGCTTGTTTTATTAATTATAAAATTTGTATTAGGATGGGGATGCTACATAGGGGATTAGGACAATTAATTCAGCTTCAGCAATAATGTCTTCTTCAGGTTGAGAGAATGCCAAGAGTGTGAAAAGCTGTCATCAAGGCAAAGGTTGGCCACTGGGAAGGATCTGAAACATACAATATATTTTGATTTGTTTAGGTTACTACTTGATTCCGTATTTGTAATTCCATAGTTGTGATGTCTTTATTATTATTCTAGAATGTAGGAAATAGTCAAAATGAAGAACAATACTTGAATGAGTAGGTGTGTACAAACTTTTGACTGGTACCATATATCTATACATTGGTGATGTATATTTTAAAAAGAAGTGTGGAATAAAGCAAATCTGATTGATTCAACAGTTCAGGTCCCTGTCTGTCAGACACTTATGAATACAGCATCACATATGTATCCCCCTTCAGTGATGAATGCCCCTGTCTTGGCTAATTATTCACCTTTAGGAAACGTGCAAATCCAGACAGGGCCACTGACATTTTTTTGTTAACCCTTGTTTGGGTCTGTGGAACCCATTTTCAATGTTTACTAAAATATAAATAATATAATGAATTATTTTGTCAGCCTGAGACTCATTGGCCTTGGCTAATTTTCTGTGAAGAACATGTCAAATAACACATTTTCATTGATTGCACCGACACATTTATATCACATTAATATCACATATGTGGGGTGGAAGCGTAGCCTAGTCATTAGAGTGTTGGACTAGTAACCGAATGGTTGCAAGATCGAATCCCCGAGCTGACAAGGTACAAATCTGTCGTTCTTCCCCTGAACAAAGCAGTTAACCCACTGTTTCTAGGCCATCATTGAAAATAATAATTTGTTCTTAACTGTTAAATTAAGGTAAATAAAGGTAAAATAAAGAAAATGTAGTGATCGTGGTTACGGAAAGTATGTGTGTGAAGGTGAAAACAAGTTTTAAAAAATGTTTCCTGTGTGCCTTCACTCTTGTCTTCCTCCTCCCTGTGCCTGCTGTTTCAACATAGCACCAAGAACCTGCCTGTCTCCCGTTTTTCTCACAGTGTAGTGTGTGAAACTACACAATCAAATCAAATCAAATCAAATGTATATATACATTAATATCACATATGTGGGGTGCTGTACAGAAACCCAGCCTCAAACAGCAAACAATGCAGTAACCGCAATGGTTGCAAAATCCCTAGAAAGGCCAAAACCTAGGAAGAAACCTGAGAGGAACAAATGTGGGGTGGCCAGTCCTCTTCTGGCTGAACGGGTGGAGATTATAACGTGGCCAGATGTTCAAATGTTCATAAATGACCAGCATTGAAAATAGTAATTTGTTCAGAACAGTTGAAACTGGAGCAGCAGCATGGCCAGGTGGACTGGGGACAAAGGAGTCATCATGTCAGGTAGTCCTGGGGCATGGTCCTAGGGCTCAGGTCCTTCGGAAAGAGTGTGAAGGTGAGAAGGAAGTTTTAAAAATGTTTCCTGTAGTCTTCACTCAGGACACCGAATAGGACAGGAGTGCCTGCAGATATTCAACATAGCACCAATAAACTACTGCTGTCTCCTGTTTTCTGAGACAGGAGGGGTCAGGAAACTGGCCCCATCCAATGTCTTGCAGGAACCTGCACAATGTTATTTAAATAAATTATATCTATACATTTTTTCAATACATTGTAAAAAAAAATCTGTATTTTCTGAGACTCTACCCCAGCCAAGTGCAAATTGGGGGAGGGACACATCAAATAAATATGTTTGCATGAGTGGCTCTTTACCATTATCAATCAGTATGGCAAAATAATAACAGCTGAGAGGGCATTAGAAATCATTTTTGAAGAGAAAGAAGCTAGTGTGGAAGGAGTGTCTTCCAATTTGGAAGATTAAGAATTTTCCAAATATGAGGATTATGTCTCTGTCAATTCAAATTCTGACAGTGAGTTGGAAAAAGAGGATGAGATTAACCCTCAGCCAGCCCCAGGACCAACCCGTCAGCAGCCAGCCCCAGGACCAACCTATCAGCAACCAGCTCATAAGAAGACTGCAGGAGGATAAATATGGATGTCAAAAAATTGTTAAATCGAAAAGGGCTTCTTGCCCAAGGAATGAGCCATCCCACATGGCTGCCATTGGATGCAACCAGGACCGACGTAGATGCCGGTTACTCATGTTCAGGACACAAAGTCTTCTTTTGAACAGATCATCCCAGACACCATCCAGAAAATCATTCTGGACCTCACTAATTTGGAGGGAAGGTGTGTTTTTGGAGAGAGATGGACCAAACTCATTTACATGCATACTTTGGGTTTCTTATCCTTGCTAGTGTTTTCAGATCCAATGGGGAATCCACAGAATCCATGTGGGATGCAGAAACTGGCAGAGGACATTTCAGTGCAAAAATGTCTCTGGAAAACGTCCACATTATTTTCAGGATTTTGATACCCGAGACACCAAACCAGCTCGGGGGCAGAGAGACAAGCTGCAATCAGGGGCTAGTGGGTGGACCGCCTTCCCCCTATGCCATTTAGGGGCCGCAACCCTTCAGGCAGTACATACCTTTTTAAACTCACAAAATATGGACTCAAGATCTGGGCTGCCTGTGATGCTGTTTCATCATATGTGTGGAACTTGCAAGTGTATACGAGAATGCCAGATGGAGGAGCCCCTGAGAAGAACCAAGGGATGCGGGTTGTCCTCGACCTGACACAGGGACTCCGTTGCCACAACATCACATGCAATAACCTTTTTACTTCACACAAGCTGGAACAGGAGCCCCTCAAGAGGAAGCTGACAATGGTAGGAATGGTATGAAAAAAACACCTCAGCTGTTGAATACATGGAACAGGCCTATCAATTCCTCGAAGTTTGTGTTCACGGCCGACACATCCCTAGTGTCCTACGTGCCAAAGAACGACAAAAATGTGATACTCGTGAGTACGCTACTGTCACACCCTGAACTATTTTTACCTGTCTTTGTGATTGTCTCTACCCTCCTCCAGATGTCGCACGTTTTCCCAATTATCTCCTGTGTATTTATGCCTGTGTTCTCTGTTCATCTGTTGCCAGTTCTTTTGTTGATCAAACATACCAGAGTTTTTCCCCTTGCTCCTTTCCTGTCTATAGTGCCTGTTTTCTAGTTTTCCCGGTTTTGACCTTTATGCCTGCCGACTACCCTGTACGCTTGTCCCACTACTCTGGATTACCGACCTCTGCCTGTCCTGACCCTGAGCCTGTCTGCCATCCTGTACTTTAGCCTGCCCGTGTTCGATATAATACACTTTTGTTACTTCGACACTGTCTGCACCTGGGTCTTACCTTCTGTAACGGTTTTCATGCGGTGAAGGAGAGTCGGACCAAAATGCAGCGTGTAGATTGCGATCCATGTTTAATGAACAAACGTAAACACAAATCAATACAAATACTACAAAAACAAAAAGAACGTAATGAAAACCGAAACAGCCTATACTAGTGTAAACTAACACAGAGACAGGAACAAGGACACTAAGGACAGCCTATACTAGTGTAAACTAACACAGAGACAGGAACAAGGACACTAAGGACAGCCTATACTAGTGTAAACTAACACAGAGACAGGAACAAGGACACTAAGGACAGCCTATACTAGTGTAAACTAACACAGAGACAGGAACAAGGACACTAAGGACAGCCTATACTAGTGTAAACTAACACAGAGACAGGAACAAGGACACTAAGGACAATCACCCACGAAACACACAAGGAATATGGCTGCCTAAATATGGTTCCCAATCAGAGACAGGAACAAGGACATAATCACCTGACTACTGATTGATAACACAGAGACAGGAACAAGGACACTAAGGACTAGACATCCCAGTGTAAAACCCCAAGACAGGAAAACACACTAAGGACAGCATAACTAGTGTAAACACCCTGGCCTGACCAAATAAAGGAAGAATAAACATAATATAACACAGAGACAGGGCATGACACTAAGGACAGCCTATACTAGTGCGGACTAACACAGAGACGGACATCAAAACAATAGGGAGGATCCGGGTGGGTGCCTGTCCATAGTGTAAACTAACACAGAGACAGGAACAAGGACGTAAGGACAAACCCACTATATAAATGTCTTAGTCCCAAAGCGTCCTAGGATAGTCCACCTTCGCCGCCGACCATGGCCTAGTAGTCCACACCCAGAACCCCACTGGACTGAGGGTCAGCTCGGGACTGAGGGGCAGCTCGAGACAGAGGGGCAGCTCGGGACAGAGGGGCAGCTCGGGACTGAGGGACAGCTCGGGACAGAGGGGCAGCTTGGGACAGTGGCAGCTCAGCACGAGGGGCAGCTCAGCACTGAGGGGAAGCCCAGCACTGAGAGGAAGCTCAGCCAGGTAGTTGGATCCGGCAGATCCTGGCTGGTTGACGGTTCTGGCAGATCCTGGCTGACTGGCGGATCTGGAAGAGTCTGGTTGACTGGTGGATCTGGAAGAATCTGGTTGACTGGCGGATCTGGAAGCCCAGTCTGGCTCTATTTCTGGAAGAGTCCTGGCTGACTCGCTGATCTGGAAGAGTCTGGCTGACTGGCAGATCTGGAAGAGTCTGGCAGACTGGCAGATCTGGAAGAATCTGGCTGACTGGCAGATCTGGAAGAGTCTGGCTGACTGGCAGATCTGGAAGAGTCTGGCTGACTGGCAGATCTGGAAGAGTCTGGCTGACTGGCAGATCTGGAAGTGTCTGGCTGACTGGCGGATCTGGAAGAGTCTGGCTGACTGGCAGATCTGGAAGAGACTGGCTGACTGGCGGATCTGGAAGAGTCTGGCTGACTGGCGGATCTGGAAGAGTCTGGCTGACTGGCGGATCTGGAAGAGTCTGGCTGACTGGCAGATCTGGCTGCTCCATGCTGACTGGCGGCTCTTGCTGTTCCATGAAGACTGACAGCTCTGGCTGCTCCATACTAGATGGACTAACACAGAGACAGGAACAAGGACACAGACAGCTACTGTGCTAAACTAACCAGAGACAGGAACAAGCTCTGGCTGCTCCATGTAGACTGACAGCTCTGGCTGCTCCAAGGACACTAAACAGCTCTGGCTGTAAACTCCAGAGACAGAACTGGACAGCTCCAGGACAGACTGACAGCTAACACAGAGACAGGAACAAGGACACTCCGGACAGCCTAAACAGTGCGGGAGACTAACACAGAGACAGGAACAAGGAGAAAGGCTCCGACAGCGCTGAACAGCCGGGAGGCTCCGGCAGCGCAGGAGAGGAGGAAGGCTCTGGCTGCGCTAAACAGACGGGAGACTCCAGCAGCGCAGGGGAGGAGGAAGGCTCTGGCTGCGCTGAACAGGCGAGGCGCACAGTAGGTCTGATGCGTGGTGCTGGCACTGGTGGTACTGGGCCGAGGACACGCACAGGAAGCCTGGTGCGGGGAGCTGCCACCGGAGGGCTGGTGTTTGGAGGTGGCACAGGATAGACCGGACTGTGCAGGCGCACTGGAGCTCTTGAGCACCGAGCCTGCCCAACTTTATCTGGCTCGATACCCACTCTAGCCCGGCCAATACAAGGAGCTGGTATATACCGCACTGGGCTATGCACCCGCACTGGAAACACCGTGCGCTCCACAGCATAACACGGTGCCTGCCCCGTCTCTTTAGCCCCCTGGTAAGCACAGGAAGTTTGCGCAGGTCTCCTACCTGGCGTAGCCATACTCCCTGTGAGCCCCCCCCAAGACATTTTTGGGGCTGACTCTCGGGCTTCCTTCCGCGCCGCCGTGCTTGCTTCGCCATCTCCATTCTCCTATACCCTTCTTCGCACTGCTCCAGTGAATCCCAGGCGGGCTCCGGCACTCTCCCTGGGTCGACCGCCCACCTGTCTATTTCCTCCCAAGTAGTGTAGTCCCGATATTGTTGCTCCTGCTGCTGCTGCTTCTCCTCATACCAAAGCCTCTCAGCTCTCGCCGCCTCCAGTTCTTCTTTGGGGCGGCGATATTCTCCAGGCTGATCCCAGGGTCCTTCTCCAAACAATTCGTCCTCCCATGTCGATACCTCCTTTTGTTGCTCCTTGGGGCGGCTACACTCCCCTGGTTTAGCCCAGGTTCCTCTCCCGTCGATGATTTCCTCCCAAGTCCAAAAGTCCTTTTTACGCTGCTCCTGCTGCTGCTGCCTTTGCTGTTTCTCCTGTGGCTCCTGCCTGTTGACACGCTGCTTGGTCCGTTTGTGGTGGGTGATTCTGTAACGGTTTTCATGCGGTGAAAGAGAGTCGGACCAAAATGCAGCGTGTAGATTGCGATCCATGTTTAATGAACAAACGTAAACACGAATCAATACAAATACTACAAAAACAAAAGAATGTAACGAAAACCGAAACAGCCTATACTAGTGTAAACTAACACAGAGACAGGAACAAGGACACTAAGGACAGCCTATACTAGTGTAAACTAACACAGAGACAGGAACAAGGACACTAAGGACAGCCTATACTAGTGTAAACTAACACAGAGACAGGAACAAGGACACTAAGGACAGCCTATACTAGTGTAAACTAACACAGAGACAGGAACAAGGACACTAAGGACAGCCTATACTAGTGTAAACTAACACAGAGACAGGAACAAGGACACTAAGGACAATCACCCACGAAACACACAAAGAATATGGCTGCCTAAATATGGTTCCCAATCAGAGACAACGATAATCACCTGACTCTGATTGAGAACCGCCTCAGGCAGCCATAGACTAACGCTAGACATCCCACAGAACCCCAAGACAAAAACACACCACAATAACCCATGTCACACCCTGGCCTGACCGAATAAATGAAGAATAAACATAATATATTTTGACCAGGGCGTGACACCTTCAAATGTGATAGCTGCATAGGGATGGGAGAATCTGTGGCCAGGAACATCAAAAAACAGAAATCATAATGGATTACAATATCACAAAAAGAGGGGTGGACAATTTAGACAAGCTGGTGACTGAACCCTACGATGGCACTTGTGATATTCTTCAATATCTCTGCACATCTGTCATCTAGATGGCATTGATCCCAGAACGGATGAGAGGGAAGCTCCAGAGGAGCTTACCAAGGCATTGGTAAGATCTCAAATCCAGAGGAGGCAACATATCCCCAGGACCCCAGCTTCTGCAGCCATCGTGAGGAGGATTCAAGTTGAGGATGCTCATGCTCCATCCACACCACCCACAGAACCAACAACTCCAATAACTTAAGCAAGTGTGAGTGATGTAGTTGCATGTGTGTGTGTCTGACTCTCCTACCTTGGCTTGCTGTAACTTATATTTCCGCTTGGAAAAATTAATTTGAGAAAAATCTATGTGCAATCTAAGCAGTTCATGTTGAAGAGGCCATGGTTGCTGTTCATTCTGCTTGCTTGCTTGGTCTCTCTCACTCTCTCTATGAATGTTCCTCTCTCACTGGCACTCGTTCACGCCCTTTCCCTCTTTCTCCCCCCTTTCTCAGTCCTCACTATGTTACTCAGTTTGCTGTCAGTCGTTCATTCTGCACCATGTTTCCTCACCCACAGCTGACTCCAATCTGTTTCTCTCTCTTGTCTCTCTGCGTTCCTCTCTTCACCTCCCCCTCTTTCTCTCCTGTCCTCGCTTTCACACTCTCTCAGCTCCCAGCTGTGTTACGGAGCTATGTTGTGACGGCCATACATACAGCACCGTACAAAGCTCGATAAAACCTACCCAGACCGACCCAGACTAGACCCTCCACTGCATCCTCAATCTCTAATCACAAACACACAGACATCTCCTTGTGTACTCACGTGACTAAAAGCTACTGTTCTCTACACTGCTGCTGGACTGGTGGCTACGAAGGGGCAGCCCTTGTAGATATGTTTAAGGGATTCCAGACTAAGGAGGGGGCTAGGGGGACCATGCTTTATTGTAACAATGTAAAGTCTCGTCTTCCAGCCAGACTGCTGATTAAGAGGTACAGGCAGGGCCAGAATAACAGAGCATGGAGGAAGAGGGGGCCTAAGCACCAGCCAGGCGAGGAATGTTTTTATGCACATCCTTGGTCTGGGGGACTGAGGGTGGGGGTGGTGGCACTTTCCACATAGGCTACAGAGTACTAACACGTTCTGTATAGACTACATAGTGTTAACACTTTCCATATAGTCTACAGAGTACTAACACGTTCTGTATAGACTACATAGTGTTAACACTTTCCATATAGTCTACAGAGTACTAACACGTTCTGTATAGACTACATAGTGTTAACACTTTCCATATAGTCTACAGAGTACTAACACGTTCTGTATAGACTACATAGTGTTAACACTTTCCATATAGTCTACAGAGTACTAACACGTTCTGTATAGACTACATAGTGTTAACACTTTCCATATAGTCTACAGAGTACTAACACGTTCTGTATAGACTACATAGTGTTAACACTTTCCATATAGTCTACAGAGTACTAACACGTTCTGTATAGACTACATAGTGTTAACACTTTCCATATAGTCTACAGAGTACTAACACGTTCTGTATAGACTACATAGTGTTAACACTTTCCATATAGTCTACAGAGTACTAACACGTTCTGTATAGACTACATAGTGTTAACACTTTCCATATAGTCTACAGAGTACTAACACGTTCTCTATAGACTACATAGTGTTAACACTTTCCATATAGTCTACAGAGTACTAACACGTTCTGTATAGACTACATAGTGTTAACACTTTCCATATAGTCTACAGAGTACTAACACGTTCTGTATAGACTACGTTCATAGTGTTAACACTTTCCATATAGTCTACAGAGTACTAACACGTTCTGTATAGACTACATAGTGTTAACACTTTCCATATAGTCTATAGAGTAGTAACACGTTCTCTATAGACTACATAGTGTTAACACTTTCCATATAGTCTACAGAGTACTAACACGTTCTCTATAGACTACATAGTGTTAACACTTTCCATATAGTCTATAGAGTACTAACACGTTCTGTATAGACTACATAGTGTTAACACTTTCCATATAGTCTATAGAGTAGTAACACGTTCTCTATAGACTACATAGTGTTAACACTTTCCATATAGTCTACAGAGTACTAACACGTTCTCTATAGACTAACACTTTCCATAGTGTTAGTTCTGTATAGACACTTTCCATATAGTCTACAGAGTACTAACACGTTCTCTATAGACTACATAGTGTTAACACTTTCCATATAGTCTACAGAGTACTAACACGTTCTGTATAGACTACATAGTGTTAACACTTTCCATATAGTCTACAGAGTACTAACACGTTCTGTATAGACTACATAGTGTTAACACTTTCCATATAGTCTACAGAGTACTAACACGTTCTGTATAGACTACATAGTGTTAACACTTTCCATATAGTCTACAGAGTACTAACACGTTCTCTATAGACTACATAGTGTTAACACTTTCCATATAGTCTACAGAGTACTAACACGTTCTGTATAGACTACATAGTGTTAACACTTTCCATATAGTCTACAGAGTACTAACACGTTCTGTATAGACTACATAGTGTTAACACTTTCCATATAGTCTACAGAGTACTAACACGTTCTGTATAGACTACATAGTGTTAACACTTTCCATATAGTCTACAGAGTACTAACACGTTCTGTATAGACTACATAGTGTTAACACTTTCCATATAGTCTACAGAGTACTAACACGTTCTTTCTATAGACTACATAGTGTTAACACTTTCCATATAGTCTACAGAGTACTAACACGTTCTCTATAGACTACATAGTGTTAACACTTTCCATATAGTCTACAGAGTACTAACACGTTCTGTATAGACTACATAGTGTTAACACTTTCCATATAGTCTACAGAGTACTAACACGTTCTGTATAGACTACATAGTGTTAATACTTTCCATATAGTCTACAGAGTACTAACACGTTACTAACACGTTCTGTATAGACTACATAGTGTTAACACTTTCCATATAGTCTACAGAGTACTAACACACTTTCCTCTATAGACTACATAGTGTTAACACTTTCCATATAGTCTACAGAGTACTAACACGTTCTGTATAGACTACATAGTGTTAACACTTTCCATATAGTCTACAGAGTACTAACACGTTCTGTATAGACTACATAGTGTTAACACTTTCCATATAGTCTACAGAGTACTAACACGTTCTCTATAGACTACATAGTGTTAACACTTTCCATATAGTCTACAGAGTACTAACACGTTCTCTATAGACTACATAGTGTTAACACTTTCCATATAGTCTACAGAGTACTAACACGTTCTGTATAGACTACATAGTGTTAACACTTTCCATATAGTCTACAGAGTACTAACACGTTCTCTATAGACTACATAGTGTTAACACTTTCCATATAGTCTACAGAGTACTAACACGTTCTCTATAGACTACATAGTGTTAACACTTTCCATATAGTCTACAGAGTACTAACACGTTCTCTATAGACTACATAGTGTTAACACTTTCCATATAGTCTACAGAGTACTAACACGTTCTCTATAGACTACATAGTGTTAACACTTTCCATATAGTCTACAGAGTACTAACACGTTCTCTATAGACTACATAGTGTTAACACTTTCCATATAGTCTACAGAGTACTAACACGTTCTGTATAGACTACATAGTGTTAACACTTTCCATATAGTCTACAGAGTACTAACACGTTCTCTATAGACTACATAGTGTTAACACTTTCCATATAGTCTACAGAGTACTAACACGTTCTCTATAGACTACATAGTGTTAACACTTTCCATATAGTCTACAGAGTACTAACACGTTCTGTATAGACTACATAGTGTTAACACTTTCCATATAGTCTACAGAGTACTAACACGTTCTGTATAGACTACATAGTGTTAACACTTTCCATATAGTCTACAGAGTACTAACACGTTCTGTATAGACTACATAGTGTTAACACTTTCCATATAGTCTACAGAGAGTATAGACTACATAGTGTTAACACTTTCCATATAGTCTACAGAGTTCGTTCTGTATAGACTACATAGTGTTAACACTTTCCATATAGTCTACAGAGTACTAACACGTTCTGTATAGACTACATAGTGTTAACACTTTCCATATAGTCTACAGAGTACTAACACGTTCTCTATAGACTACATAGTGTTAACACTTTCCATATAGTCTACAGAGTACTAACACGTTCTGTATAGACTACATAGTGTTAACACTTTCCATATAGTCTACAGAGTACTAACACGTTCTGTATAGACTACATAGTGTTAACACTTTCCATATAGTCTACAGAGTACTAACACGTTCTGTATAGACTACATAGTGTTAACACTTTCCATATAGTCTACAGAGTACTAACACGTTCTGTATAGACTACATAGTGTTAACACTTTCCATATAGTCTACAGAGTACTAACACGTTCTGTATAGACTACATAGTGTTAACACTTTCCATATAGTCTACAGAGTACTAACACGTTCTGTATAGACTACATAGTGTTAACACTTTCCATATAGTCTACAGAGTACTAACACGTTCTGTATAGACTACATAGTGTTAACACTTTCCATATAGTCTACAGAGTACTAACACGTTCTGTATAGACTACATAGTGTTAACACTTTCCATATAGTCTACAGAGTACTAACACGTTCTGTATAGACTACATAGTGTTAACACTTTCCATATAGTCTACAGAGTACTAACACGTTCTCTATAGACTACATAGTGTTAACACTTTCCATATAGTCTACAGAGTACTAACACGTTCTGTATAGACTACATAGTGTTAACACTTTCCATATAGTCTACAGAGTACTAACACGTTCTCTATAGACTACATAGTGTTAACACTTTCCATATAGTCTACAGAGTACTAACACGTTCTGTAT
The DNA here is from genome assembly GCF_021184085.1 of Oncorhynchus gorbuscha. NCBI lineage: Eukaryota > Metazoa > Chordata > Actinopteri > Salmoniformes > Salmonidae > Oncorhynchus > Oncorhynchus gorbuscha. Next base: position 11,304 of record NW_025747810.1, on the reverse strand, counting down.
AGACTACATAGTGTTAACACTTTCCATATAGTCTGTTAACACTCTATAGACTACATAGTGTTAACACTTTCCATATAGTCTACAGAGTACTAACACGTTCTGTATAGACTACATAGTGTTAACACTTTCCATATAGTCTACAGAGTACTAACACGTTCTGTATAGACTACATAGTGTTAACACTTTCCATATAGTCTACAGAGTACTAACACGTTCTGTATAGACTACATAGTGTTAACACTTTCCATATAGTCTACAGAGTACATAGTGTTAAACAGTCGTTCTGTATAGACTACATAGTGTTAACACTTTCCATATAGTCTACAGAGTACTAACACGTTCTGTATAGACTACATAGTGTTAACACTTTCCATATAGTCTACAGAGTACTAACACGTTCTCTATAGACTACATAGTGTTAACACTTTCCATATAGTCTACAGAGTACTAACACGTTCTGTATAGACTACATAGTGTTAACACTTTCCATATAGTCTACAGAGTACTAACACGTTCTGTATAGACTACATAGTGTTAACACTTTCCATATAGTCTACAGAGTACTAACACGTTCTGTATAGACTACATAGTGTTAACACTTTCCATATAGTCTACAGAGTACTAACACGTTCTGTATAGACTACATAGTGTTAACACTTTCCATATAGTCTACAGAGTACTAACACGTTCTGTATAGACTACATAGTGTTAACACTTTCCATATAGTCTACAGAGTACTAACACGTTCTGTATAGACTACATAGTGTTAACACTTTCCATATAGTCTACAGAGTACTAACACGTTCTCTATAGACTACATAGTGTTAACACTTTCCATATAGTCTACAGAGTACTAACACGTTCTGTATAGACTACATAGTGTTAACACTTTCCATATAGTCTACAGAGTACTAACACGTTCTGTATAGACTACATAGTGTTAACACTTTCCATATAGTCTACAGAGTACTAACACGTTCTGTATAGACTACATAGTGTTAACACTTTCCATATAGTCTACAGAGTACTAACACGTTCTGTATAGACTACATAGTGTTAACACTTTCCATATAGTCTACAGAGTACTAACACGTTCTGTATAGACTACATAGTGTTAACACTTTCCATATAGTCTACAGAGTACTAACACGTTCTGTATAGACTACATAGTGTTAACACTTTCCATATAGTCTACAGAGTACTAACACGTTCTGTATAGACTACATAGTGTTAACACTTTCCATATAGTCTACAGAGTACTAACACGTTCTGTATAGACTACATAGTGTTAACACTTTCCATATAGTCTACAGAGTACTAACACGTTCTGTATAGACTACATAGTGTTAACACTTTCCATATAGTCTACAGAGTACTAACACGTTCTGTATAGACTACATAGTGTTAACACTTTCCATATAGTCTACAGAGTACTAACACGTTCTGTATAGACTACATAGTGTTAACACTTTCCATATAGTCTACAGAGTACTAACACGTTCTGTATAGACTACATAGTGTTAACACTTTCCATATAGTCTACAGAGTACTAACACGTTCTCTATAGACTACATAGTGTTAACACTTTCCATATAGTCTACAGAGTACTAACACGTTCTGTATAGACTACATAGTGTTAACACTTTCCATATAGTCTACAGAGTACTAACACGTTCTGTATAGACTACATAGTGTTAACACTTTCCATATAGTCTACAGAGTACTAACACATTCTGTATAGACTACATAGTGTTAACACTTTCCATATAGTCTACAGAGTACTAACACGTTCTGTATAGACTACATAGTGTTAACACTTTCCATATAGTCTACAGAGTACTAACACGTTCTCTATAGACTACATAGTGTTAACACTTTCCATATAGTCTACAGAGTACTAACACGTTCTGTATAGACTACATAGTGTTAACACTTTCCATATAGTCTACAGAGTACTAACACGTTCTGTATAGACTACATAGTGTTAACACTTTCCATATAGTCTACAGAGTACTAACACGTTCTGTATAGACTACATAGTGTTAACACTTTCCATATAGTCTACAGAGTACTAACACGTTCTGTATAGACTACATAGTGTTAACACTTTCCATATAGTCTACAGAGTACTAACACGTTCTGTATAGACTACATAGTGTTAACACTTTCCATATAGTCTACAGAGTACTAACACGTTCTGTATAGACTACATAGTGTTAACACTTTCCATATAGTCTACAGAGTACTAACACGTTCTGTATAGACTACATAGTGTTAACACTTTCCATATAGTCTACAGAGTACTAACACGTTCTGTATAGACTACATAGTGTTAACACTTTCCATATAGTCTATAGAGTACTAACACGTTCTCTATAGACTACATAGTGTTAACACTTTCCATATAGTCTACAGAGTACTAACACGTTCTGTATAGACTACATAGTGTTAACACTTTCCATATAGTCTACAGAGTACTAACACGTTCTGTATAGACTACATAGTGTTAACACTTTCCATATAGTCTACAGAGTACTAACACGTTCTGTATAGACTACATAGTGTTAACACTTTCCATATAGTCTACAGAGTACTAACACGTTCTGTATAGACTACATAGTGTTAACACTTTCCATATAGTCTACAGAGTACTAACACGTTCTCTATAGACTACATAGTGTTAACACTTTCCATATAGTCTACAGAGTACTAACACGTTCTCTATAGACTACATAGTGTTAACACTTTCCATATAGTCTACAGAGTACTAACACGTTCTGTATAGACTACATAGTGTTAACACTTTCCATATAGTCTACAGAGTACTAACACGTTCTCTATAGACTACATAGTGTTAACACTTTCCATATAGTCTACAGAGTACTAACACGTTCTCTATAGACTACATAGTGTTAACACTTTCCATATAGTCTACAGAGTACTAACACGTTCTCTATAGACTACATAGTGTTAACACTTTCCATATAGTCTACAGAGTACTAACACGTTCTGTATAGACTACATAGTGTTAACACTTTCCATATAGTCTACAGAGTACTAACACGTTCTGTATAGACTACATAGTGTTAACACTTTCCATATAGTCTACAGAGTACTAACACGTTCTCTATAGACTACATAGTGTTAACACTTTCCATATAGTCTACAGAGTACTAACACGTTCTGTATAGACTACATAGTGTTAACACTTTCCATATAGTCTACAGAGTACTAACACGTTCTGTATAGACTACATAGTGTTAACACTTTCCATATAGTCTACAGAGTACTAACACGTTCTGTATAGACTACATAGTGTTAACACTTTCCATATAGTCTACAGAGTACTAACACGTTCTGTATAGACTACATAGTGTTAACACTTTCCATATAGTCTACAGAGTACTAACACGTTCTGTATAGACTACATAGTGTTAACACTTTCCATATAGTCTACAGAGTACTAACACGTTCTGTATAGACTACATAGTGTTAACACTTTCCATATAGTCTACAGAGTACTAACACGTTCTGTATAGACTACATAGTGTTAACACTTTCCATATAGTCTACAGAGTACTAACACGTTCTGTATAGACTACATAGTGTTAACACTTTCCATATAGTCTACAGAGTACTAACACGTTCTGTATAGACTACATAGTGTTAACACTTTCCATATAGTCTACAGAGTACTAACACGTTCTCTATAGACTACATAGTGTTAACACTTTCCATATAGTCTACAGAGTACTAACACGTTCTGTATAGACTACATAGTGTTAACACTTTCCATATAGTCTACAGAGTACTAACACGTTCTGTATAGACTACATAGTGTTAACACTTTCCATATAGTCTACAGAGTACTAACACGTTCTCTATAGACTACATAGTGTTAACACTTTCCATATAGTCTACAGAGTACTAACACGTTCTGTATAGACTACATAGTGTTAACACTTTCCATATAGTCTACAGAGTACTAACACGTTCTGTATAGACTACATAGTGTTAACACTTTCCATATAGTCTACAGAGTACTAACACGTTCTGTATAGACTACATAGTGTTAACACTTTCCATATAGTCTACAGAGTACTAACACGTTCTGTATAGACTACATAGTGTTAACACTTTCCATATAGTCTACAGAGTACTAACACGTTCTGTATAGACTACATAGTGTTAACACTTTCCATATAGTCTACAGAGTACTAACACGTTCTGTATAGACTACATAGTGTTAACACTTTCCATATAGTCTACAGAGTACTAACACGTTCTGTATAGACTACATAGTGTTAACACTTTCCATATAGTCTACAGAGTACTAACACGTTCTGTATAGACTACATAGTGTTAACACTTTCCATATAGTCTACAGAGTACTAACACGTTCTGTATAGACTACATAGTGTTAACACTTTCCATATAGTCTACAGAGTACTAACACGTTCTGTATAGACTACATAGTGTTAACACTTTCCATATAGTCTACAGAGTACTAACACGTTCTGTATAGACTACATAGTGTTAACACTTTCCATATAGTCTACAGAGTACTAACACGTTCTGTATAGACTACATAGTGTTAACACTTTCCATATAGTCTACAGAGTACTAACACGTTCTGTATAGACTACATAGTGTTAACACTTTCCATATAGTCTACAGAGTACTAACACGTTCTGTATAGACTACATAGTGTTAACACTTTCCATATAGTCTACAGAGTACTAACACGTTCTGTATAGACTACATAGTGTTAACACTTTCCATATAGTCTACAGAGTACTAACACGTTCTGTATAGACTACATAGTGTTAACACTTTCCATATAGTCTACAGAGTACTAACACGTTCTGTATAGACTACATAGTGTTAACACTTTCCATATAGTCTACAGAGTACTAACACGTTCTCTATAGACTACATAGTGTTAACACTTTCCATATAGTCTACAGAGTACTAACACGTTCTGTATAGACTACATAGTGTTAACACTTTCCATATAGTCTACAGAGTACTAACACGTTCTGTATAGACTACATAGTGTTAACACTTTCCATATAGTCTACAGAGTACTAACACGTTCTGTATAGACTACATAGTGTTAACACTTTCCATATAGTCTACAGAGTACTAACACGTTCTGTATAGACTACATAGTGTTAACACTTTCCATATAGTCTACAGAGTACTAACACGTTCTGTATAGACTACATAGTGTTAACACTTTCCATATAGTCTACAGAGTACTAACACGTTCTGTATAGACTACATAGTGTTAACACTTTCCATATAGTCTACAGAGTACTAACACGTTCTGTATAGACTACATAGTGTTAACACTTTCCATATAGTCTACAGAGTACTAACACGTTCTGTATAGACTACATAGTGTTAACACTTTCCATATAGTCTACAGAGTACTAACACGTTCTGTATAGACTACATAGTGTTAACACTTTCCATATAGTCTACAGAGTACTAACACGTTCTGTATAGACTACATAGTGTTAACACTTTCCATATAGTCTACAGAGTACTAACACGTTCTGTATAGACTACATAGTGTTAACACTTTCCATATAGTCTACAGAGTACTAACACGTTCTGTATAGACTACATAGTGTTAACACTTTCCATATAGTCTACAGAGTACTAACACGTTCTGTATAGACTACATAGTGTTAACACTTTCCATATAGTCTACAGAGTACTAACACGTTCTGTATAGACTACATAGTGTTAACACTTTCCATATAGTCTACAGAGTACTAACACGTTCTGTATAGACTACATAGTGTTAACACTTTCCATATAGTCTACAGAGTACTAACACGTTCTCTATAGACTACATAGTGTTAACACTTTCCATATAGTCTACAGAGTACTAACACGTTCTGTATAGACTACATAGTGTTAACACTTTCCATATAGTCTACAGAGTACTAACACGTTCTCTATAGACTACATAGTGTTAACACTTTCCATATAGTCTACAGAGTACTAACACGTTCTGTATAGACTACATAGTGTTAACACTTTCCATATAGTCTACAGAGTACTAACACGTTCTGTATAGACTACATAGTGTTAACACTTTCCATATAGTCTACAGAGTACTAACACGTTCTGTATAGACTACATAGTGTTAACACTTTCCATATAGTCTACAGAGTACTAACACGTTCTGTATAGACTACATAGTGTTAACACTTTCCATATAGTCTACAGAGTACTAACACGTTCTGTATAGACTACATAGTGTTAACACTTTCCATATAGTCTACAGAGTACTAACACGTTCTGTATAGACTACATAGTGTTAACACTTTCCATATAGTCTACAGAGTACTAACACGTTCTGTATAGACTACATAGTGTTAACACTTTCCATATAGTCTACAGAGTACTAACACGTTCTGTATAGACTACATAGTGTTAACACTTTCCATATAGTCTACAGAGTACTAACACGTTCTGTATAGACTACATAGTGTTAACACTTTCCATATAGTCTACAGAGTACTAACACGTTCTGTATAGACTACATAGTGTTAACACTTTCCATATAGTCTACAGAGTACTAACACGTTCTGTATAGACTACATAGTGTTAACACTTTCCATATAGTCTACAGAGTACTAACACGTTCTGTATAGACTACATAGTGTTAACACTTTCCATATAGTCTACAGAGTACTAACACGTTCTGTATAGACTACATAGTGTTAACACTTTCCATATAGTCTACAGAGTACTAACACGTTCTCTATAGACTACATAGTGTTAACACTTTCCATATAGTCTACAGAGTACTAACACGTTCTGTATAGACTACATAGTGTTAACACTTTCCATATAGTCTACAGAGTACTAACACGTTCTCTATAGACTACATAGTGTTAACACTTTCCATATAGTCTACAGAGTACTAACACGTTCTGTATAGACTACATAGTGTTAACACTTTCCATATAGTCTACAGAGTACTAACACGTTCTGTATAGACTACATAGTGTTAACACTTTCCATATAGTCTACAGAGTACTAACACGTTCTGTATAGACTACATAGTGTTAACACTTTCCATATAGTCTACAGAGTACTAACACGTTCTGTATAGACTACATAGTGTTAACACTTTCCATATAGTCTACAGAGTACTAACACGTTCTCTATAGACTACATAGTGTTAACACTTTCCATATAGTCTACAGAGTACTAACACGTTCTCTATAGACTACATAGTGTTAACACTTTCCATATAGTCTACAGAGTACTAACACGTTCTGTATAGACTACATAGTGTTAACACTTTCCATATAGTCTACAGAGTACTAACACGTTCTCTATAGACTACATAGTGTTAACACTTTCCATATAGTCTACAGAGTACTAACACGTTCTCTATAGACTACATAGTGTTAACACTTTCCATATAGTCTACAGAGTACTAACACGTTCTGTATAGACTACATAGTGTTAACACTTTCCATATAGTCTACAGAGTACTAACACGTTCTGTATAGACTACATAGTGTTAACACTTTCCATATAGTCTACAGAGTACTAACACGTTCTGTATAGACTACATAGTGTTAACACTTTCCATATAGTCTACAGAGTACTAACACGTTCTGTATAGACTACATAGTGTTAACACTTTCCATATAGTCTACAGAGTACTAACACGTTCTGTATAGACTACATAGTGTTAACACTTTCCATATAGTCTACAGAGTACTAACACGTTCTGTATAGACTACATAGTGTTAACACTTTCCATATAGTCTACAGAGTACTAACACGTTCTCTATAGACTACATAGTGTTAACACTTTCCATATAGTCTACAGAGTACTAACACGTTCTGTATAGACTACATAGTGTTAACACTTTCCATATAGTCTACAGAGTACTAACACGTTCTCTATAGACTACATAGTGTTAACACTTTCCATATAGTCTACAGAGTACTAACACGTTCTGTATAGACTACATAGTGTTAACACTTTCCATATAGTCTACAGAGTACTAACACGTTCTGTATAGACTACATAGTGTTAACACTTTCCATATAGTCTACAGAGTACTAACACGTTCTGTATAGACTACATAGTGTTAACACTTTCCATATAGTCTACAGAGTACTAACACGTTCTGTATAGACTACATAGTGTTAACACTTTCCATATAGTCTACAGAGTACTAACACGTTCTGTATAGACTACATAGTGTTAACACTTTCCATATAGTCTACAGAGTACTAACACGTTCTCTATAGACTACATAGTGTTAGCACTCTATTATTATCTTTTCAGATGTGACATTTTTAGATCATGATGAAGATGATGACTTTTTGGGTGAGACCTGGGGGTCTTACAAAAAAAAAAAAATAAACATCTATTTATCCTAGTTCTGACTACTGAAAACACCACCCCCCCAGACGAATACTGAGTATGTCTGAAGCTCATATGATTTGATTATGTAAGGTAAAAGAGTCAACTTTTGCAGATGGCTGGGCTAACCTGTGGCTGGGACAAACAGGTGCTGACTGACATGAGTGATGGTGCTTCCATTTCTGTTCAAGCCAGAATGCAATTCCCTGAGCAGGTTGAAATTTGTTTGTATGTACCCGGTCCGTTATTGTGGCCTAGTTTATTGTATTGTATTTATTGATTCTTTGAGTAAATTACGTTCCTTACTCATATCTGGCTTCCTGCGCCTGGCTCCTCCACACCAGCTACACACAGGCCGATCACAGTGTGTTTGTGTGTGCTTGCAGAACATGCATTTGGTTAATCTGTGTTTTGTTCATGATAGGCTTTCTAGTCAAATAAAATGACTTGCTGCAAACTAAACATACGATGGAGCTCAATTCATTAATGCACAAAGGAGTGTATTTATGTAAATAATGCAACACGTGACTTGTTAGGAAGAACACAGGACAGAGAGATTTGGCCAAAATCATTTATACATGTAGCTGATGTTCCACCGGGTTGGACACAGCCTTCTGAAGGAGAGAGAACCACACATATTGTGAATCAGGGTCTGAGTTTCCAAAACAACTCAGGTAGGTTATTTTACATTTTAACTTTTGTTTTAAATCTCCTGTTCATGTTTTCATTCAGACTTTCTGAGAGAATGCACAAAGCTTTGACATTTTAGTAGACCTATGTATATCTGAGTATTTTTATGTATCCTTTGAGTCAGTATATATGTATGTTTGAATTAATATTTTTTCAATAATATATTGAAACGTAATGTCCTGAATTGTGTAATCTCCCCTTTCTCATTTCAGATATTGTTCCACAAGGATGAATGACTCTTCAGGAAACCACACTTACCTTGACAACTGGGATTTTTGCCTTAACCAGGGCTATGTTGTGATAATACTGTCCTGTGCTGTCCAGGTCCTGTGCTTCACTCTGGGGTTTCCAGCCTTGCTCTGGTGCCTCTGGCTCTCTCTCAGTGGAAGTCTCTCTGGAGGTCTCAAACCCACCCGGGTCTTCTCTGTTAACCTGTTTGCAGTGGAGCTGGTGTTCTGTACCGAGGTTCTCCTTCAGGTGTTCAACTACTTCATCCAGAACATCATGTTAGTGCAGACTGGTTTTTTCCTCTATATCCTCTCCTGGACCTGCCGGCCCCTGCTCCAGGGCTGCATCTGTGTGGAGAGATACCTGGCGGTGGCCCATCCTGTGGCTTTCCTCAAGTACAGGCGCCGGAGGTACAGGGTGGCTTGTTCAATCATGGTCTGGGTGTTGACACTTGCTTACGCAAGTAGCCTTTTTTGTATTTTGAAGAAACCTCAGGTTATGTTCTCATTGGTGTCTATTGTCTTGGGATGGCTGTCATTTCTCTCTGCTGCTTCTTCATCCTGCGTGTGCTGAAGCAGCCTGGTCCAGGAGAGGTAGAGGGGGGCAGAGGGGGAGAGAAGAAACAGGGAAAGACAGACCCACATAAGATGAGAGCTTTTGGGATCGTCTTAACCAACCTGGTTATTATCTTGGCAAGTTCCATCACGGTGGTTGTTGGTTGGGCCATCGAGTCATCCAGTCTTGACAACTACTGCAATGTCTTCCCCATGTTGCTGATTGTTAACATCTTCAGTGTCCTGGTCTCACCCTGATGCACCTCTACAGAGAGGGAAGGCTGCCATGCCGTAGAGGGCCAGAGACATGTTAGACTTGTGTTGTGGGCCTCTACAGAGAGGGAAGGCTGCCATGCCGTAGAGGGCCAGAGACATGTTAGACTTGTGTTGTGGGCACTAACAGAACAGGTTTATGTGACAAACTATCACTCTGAGACCTTGTGTTAAATACTCTTTGAATTAAAATAGTTCTGTCAATTCCGAGGCGCAGCCTAACTTCTTAGTGCTTGCAACTGTAGTTTAAATATTCATAGAAACGGCAAAGGCGTTGAAATGTAGTGTAATGTTTTGTTTAATAAATTGTTTTTATTATTTAAATTTGTTGGCAAGTAGCAAAATCATTTTGTGAGATATAGCTTGTTATCATTAAAGGGCAATGTGCAGTTCAAACAACAACAAAGTGGATTCCCTGTTTTGGTATAAAGGTGAGGGATGGTGATGGAGAAACTCTCAAATGTTGAGGCTGTACAGTGTTTTTGTCATGCAGGTGAAAGAGGACCCAAAAGCGACTTGGCGAAAACAGAGTCTTTAATCCAGTAAAGTGAATACAAACAAAAAAACACAACTTTCACTCGAAATGACGAGGACAAACTGGAGACTCGATCTTGAACAGCAGGTGAACAGCAGGTTGCCTCGGGAAGGCACTCGAACCAGACAGAGAGAGTGAGAGAGGGAGGGGAGAGAGAGGGATAGAAAGAGGGAAAGAACCTAATAAGACCAGCAGAGGGAAACGAATAGAATGGGAAGCACAGGGACAAGACAAGATAATAAATGACAAACATGACAGTACCCCCCACTCACCGAGCGCCTCCTGGCGCACTCGAGGAGGAATCCTGGCGGCAACGGAGGAAATCATCAATGAGTGAACGGTCCAGCACGTCCCGAGACGGAACCCAACTCCTCTCCTCAGGACCGTAACCCTCCCAATCCACTAAGTATTGGTGACCCCGTCCCCGAGAACGCATGTCCATGATCTTATGTACCTTGTAAATAGGTGCGCTCTCGACAAGGACGGGAGGGGGAGGGAAGACGAACGGGGGTGCGAAGAAAGGGCTTAACACAGGAGACATGGAAGACAGGATGGACGCGACGAAGATGTCGCGGAAGAAGCAGTCGCACAGCGACAGGATTGACGACCTGGGA
>NW_025747809.1:10000-37500 GCF_021184085.1 Oncorhynchus gorbuscha | reverse complement strand
TGTGTGTGTGTGTGTGTAAGTGTGTGTGTGTGTGTGTGTGTGTGTGTGTGTGTAGCAGGTGAGTGTGACCAGGGGAACCCCCAGTCTTTATCACCCAGTTTCAGTTCCCTGGAGGAGATTATGGACCGTGCCTACGAGAAGTACTCACTGGAGCTACGTAGTGTCCAGGTCCTTTACAGCAAGTCAGGTACACACACACACACACACACACACACACACACACACACACACACACACACACACACACACACACACACACACACACACACACATACATACACACACACACACATACACCAGGGTTTCCGTTAGACGGTAGTAGCCGATACCAGAAATGAAAAGCTGATAAATCAAATTGTCTCCTCGAGAAGGGAAAAGAAAATCCCATTGTGAAATAATAATACAGCTGATTGATGGGAGGAACATGAGTGGAGAGAGAAGAGAATCTAGAGCTGATCATACAGCTGATCATACAGCTGATCATACAGCTGATCATACAGCTGATCATACAGCTGATTGATGGGAGGAACATGAGTGGAGAGAGAAGAGAATCTACAGCTGACCATACAGCTGACCATACAGCTGACCATACAGCTGATCATACAGCTGATCATACAGCTGATCATACAGCTGATCATACAGCTGATTGATGGGAGGAACATGAGTGGAGAGAGAAGAGAATCTACAGCTGACCATACAGCTGACCATACAGCTGACCATACAGCTGATCATACAGCTGATCATACAGTGGTGCTGACCATACAGCTGACCATACAGCTGATCATACAGCTGATCATACAGCTGATCATACAGCTGACCATACAGCTGACCATACAGCTGACCATACAGCTGATCATACAGCTGATCATACAGCTGATCATACAGCTGATCATACAGCTGATTATACAGTGGTGTTGCTACAGCTGATCATACAGCGGTGCTGCTACAGCTGATCACACAGCTGATCATACAGCTGATCATACAGCTGATCATACAGCAGTGTTGCTACAGCTGATCATACAGCGGTGCTGCTACAGCTGATCACACAGCTGTGCTGCTACAGCTGATCATACAGCTGATCATACAGCTGATCACACAGCTGATCATACAGCGGTGCTGTTACAGCTGATCATACAGCGGTGCTGCTACAGCTGATCATACAGCGGTGTTGATCATACAGCGGTGCTGATCATACAGCGGTGCTGATCATACAGCGGTGCTGATCATACAGCTGATCATACAGCTGATTACACAGTGGTGCTGCTAGAGCTGATCATACAGCTGATCATACAGCGGTGCTGCTGGACTTAAACAGCCTTTCATAAGCCAAATCACTTTGCCACAACTCTAAATGCAATTACGTGTTTAAAAACGGTGTTGATGTCTACGGTTTAAACAGAGCTACCATTTATATTTCTGAACTGGTAATTTGAAGCGCGCTTCCCACTAGGCAGGCTTCCCACTAGGCAGGCTTCCCACAAGATCTTCTGTATTAGCAACATGATAGTTGTTGCATCTATAGATCTTCTGTATTAGCAACATGCTAGTTGTTGCATCTATAGATCTTCTGTATTAGCAACATGCTAGTTGTTGCATCTATAGATCTTCTGTATTAGCAGCATGCTAGTTGTTGCATCTATAGATCCTCTGTATTAGCTAGTTGTTGCATCTATAGATCTTCTGTATTAGCAACATGCTAGTTGTTGCATCTATAGATCTTCTGTATTAGCAACATGCTAGTTGTTGCATCTATAGATCTTCTCTATTAGCAACATGCTAGTTGTTGCATCTATAGATCTTCTGTATTAGCAACATGCTAGTTGTTGCATCTATAGATCTTCTGTATTAGCAACATGCTAGTTGTTGCATCTATAGATCTTGTGTATTAGCAACATGCTAGTTGTTGCATCTCCAGCTCTTCAGTATTAGCAACCCGTGCTAGTTGTTGCATCTATAGATCTTCTGTATTAGCAACCCGTGCTAGTTGTTGCATCTATAGATCTTCTGTATTAGCAACATGCTAGTTGTTGCATCTATAGATCTTCTCTATTAGCAACATGCTAGTTGTTGCATCTATAGATCTTCTGTATTAGCAACATGCTAGTTGTTGCATCTATAGATCTTCTGTATTAGCAACATGCTAGTTGTTGCATCTATAGATCTTGTGTATTAGCAACATGCTAGTTGTTGCATCTCCAGCTCTTCAGTATTAGCAACCCGTGCTAGTTGTTGCATCTATAGATTTTCTGTATTAGCAACATGCTAGTTGTTGCATCTATAGATCTTCTGTATTAGCAACATGCTAGTTGTTGCATCTATAGATCTTCTCTATTAGCAACATGCTAGTTGTTGCATCTATAGATCTTCTGTATTAGCAACATGCTAGTTGTTGCATCTATAGATCTTCTGTATTAGCAACATGCTAGTTGTTGCATCTATAGATCTTGTGTATTAGCAACATGCTAGTTGTTGCATCTCCAGCTCTTCAGTATTAGCAACCCGTGCTAGTTGTTGCATCTATAGATCTTCTGTATTAGCAACATGCTAGTTGTTGCATCTATAGATCTTCTGTATTAGCAACATGCTAGTTGTTGCATCTATAGATCTTCTGTATTAGCAACATGCTAGTTGTTGCATCTATAGATCTTCTGTATTAGCGCAACATGCTAGTTGTTGCATCTATAGATCTTCTGTATTAGCAACCCATGCTAGTTGTTGCATCTATAGATCTTCTGTATTAGCAACATGCTAGTTGTTGCATCTATAGATCTTCTGTATTAGCAACATGCTAGTTGTTGCATCTATAGATCTTGTGTATTAGCAACATGCTAGTTGTTGCATCTATAGATCTTGTGTATTAGCAACATGCTAGTTGTTGCATCTATAGATCTTCTGTATTAGCAACATGCTAGTTGTTGCATCTATAGATCTTCTGTATTAGCAATATGCTAGTTGTTGCATCTATAGATCTTGTGTATTAGCAACATGCTAGTTGTTGCATCTCCAGATCTTCAGTATTAGCAACCCATGCTAGTTGTTGCATCTATAGATCTTCTGTTTTAGCAACATGCTAGTTGTTGCATCTATAGATCTTCTGTATTAGCAACATGCTAGTTGTTGCATCTATAGATCTTCTGTATTAGCAACATGCTAGTTGTTGCATCTATAGATCTTCAGTATTAGCAACATGCTAGTTGTTGCATCTATAGATCTTCAGTATTAGCAACATGCTAGTTGTTGCATCTTCCCCCTTACTGCATTTCAAACAGTGTTTTAAATCTGTGTCTCATGAAACCACTCAGATGTCTTCCCACTAACAGTGTTTTCCTGTTAATGTCATTATGGAACAAACATTCACTCAGTCTACTGCCTTGTGAGCACCAATGCGCACTGAGCTCTGTCCCTCACTGTTTCTGTCTCTGTCCCCACTGAGCTCTGTCCCTCACTGTTTCTGTCTCTGTCCCCACTGAGCTCTGTCCCTCACTGTTTCTGTCTCTGTCCCCACTGAGCTCTGTCCCTCACTGTTTCTGTCTCTGTCCCCACTGAGCTCTGTCCCTCACTGTTTCTGTCTCTGTCCCTCACTGTTTCTGTCTCTGTCCCTCACTGTTTCTGTCTCTGTCCACTGAGCTCTGTCCCTCACTGTTTCTGTCTCTGTGTCCACTGAGCTCTGTCCCATTTACATTTACATTTAAGTCATTTAGCAGACTGTTTCTGTCTCTGTGTCCACTGAGCTCTGTCCCTCACTGTTTCTGTCTCTGTGTCCACTGAGCTCTGTCCCTCACTGTTTCTGTCTCTGTGTCCACTGAGCTCTGTCCCTCACTGTTTCTGTCTCTGTGTCCACTGAGCTCTGTCCCTCACTGTTTCTGTCTCTTTGTCCACTGAGCTCTGTCCCTCACTGTTTCTGTCTCTTTGTCCACTGAGCTCTGTCCCTCACTGTTTCTGTCTCTTTGTCCACTGAGCTCTGTCCCTCACTGTTTCTGTCTCTGTCCCTCACTGTTTCTGTCCCTCACTGTTTCTGTCTCTGTCCCCTACTGTCCCGGTCTGGCCCCACTGTTCCGGTCTGTCCCCCACTGTTCCGGTCTGTCCCCACTGTTCCGGTCTCTGTCCCCACTGAGCTCTGTCCCCACTGTTCCGGTCTGTTCCCTACAGGTGAGGAGCTCTGAAGACGGCCCGTCAACGTGGTTCCTCTATACAGCACATCCTGCAGCCCATGGACTTCAGCCTCCAGCTGGCCAAATGCATGGTGGAGAAGGACACCAGGATGCCCAGGTAACACCAGACTGGGGGGGCTGAGCCAGGTAATACCAGACTGGGGGGGCTGAGCCAGGTAACACCAGACTGTTAACCAGACTGGGGGGGCTGAGCCAGGTAATACCAGACTGGGGGGGCTGAGCCAGGTAATACCAGACTGGGGGGGCTGAGCCAGGTAACACCAGACTGTTAACCAGACTGGGGGGGCTGAGCCAGGTAACACCAGACTGGGGGGGCTGAGCCAGGTAATACCAGACTGGGGGGCTGAGCCAGGTAATACCAGACTGGGGGGCTGAGCCAGGTAACACCAGACTGGGGGGGGCTGAGCCAGGTAACACCAGACTGGGGGCTGAGCCAGTTAATACCAGACTGGGGGGGGCTGAGCCAGGTAATACCAGACTGGGGGGGCTGAGCCAGGTAATACCAGACTGTTAACCCAGACTGGGGGCTGAGCCAGGTAATACTAGACTGGGGGGCTGAGCCAGGTAATACCAGACTGGGGGGCTGAGCCAGGTAATACCAGACTGGGGGCTGACCAGGTAATACCAGACTGGGGGGGCTGAGCCAGGTAATACCAGACTGGGGGGGCTGAGCCAGGTAATACCAGACTGGGGGGGCTGAGCCAGGTAACACCAGACTGGGGGGGCTGAGCCAGGTAACACCAGACTGGGGGGGCTGAGCCAGTTCATACCAGACTGGGGGGCTGAGCCAGTTCATACCAGACCAGGGGGGCTGAGCCAGTTCATACCAGACTGGGGGGCTGAGCCAGTTCATACCAGACTGGGGGGGCTGAGCCAGTTCATACCAGACTGGGGGGGCTGAGCCAGGTAATACCAGACTGGGGGGGCTGAGCCAGGTAATACCAGACTGGGGGGCTGAGCCAGGTAATACCAGACCAGATTAGTAAACCATCTACTGTGTTCCAGATTAGTAAACCTCTGGTATCTACTGTGTTCCAGATTAGTAAACCTCTGGTATCTACTGTGTTCCAGATTAGTAAACCTCTGGTATCTACTGTGTTCCAGATTAGTAAACCTCTGGTATCTACTGTGTTCCAGATTAGTAAACCTCTGGTATCTACTGTGTTCCAGATTAGTAAACCTCTGGTATCTACTGTGTTCCAGATTAGTAAACCTCTGGTATCTACTGTGTTCCAGATTAGTAAACCTCTATCGACTGTGTTCCAGATTAGTAAACCTCTATCTACTGTGTTCCAGATTAGTAAACCTCTGGTATCTACTGTGTTCCAGATTAGTAAACCTCTATCTACTGTGTTCCAGATTAGTAAACCTCTATCTACTGTGTTCCAGATTAGTAAACCTCTATCTACTGTGTTCCAGATTAGTAAACCTCTATCTACTGTGTTCCAGATTAGTAAACCTCTATCTACTGTGTTCCAGATTAGTAAACCTCTATCTACTGTGTTCCAGATTAGTAAACCTCTATCTACTGTGTTCCAGATTAGTAAACCTCTATCTACTGTGTTCCAGATTAGTAAACCTCTATCTACTGTGTTCCAGATTAGTAAACCTCTATCTCCTGTGTTCCAGATTAGTAAACCTCTATCTCCTGTGTTCCAGATTAGTAAACCTCTGGTATCTACTGTGTTCCAGATTGGTAAACCTCTGGTATCTACTGTGTTCCAGATTGGTAAACCTCTGGTATCTACTGTGTTCCAGATTAGTAAACCTCTGGTATCTACTGTGTTCCAGATTAGTAAATCTCTGGTATCTACTGTGTTCCAGATTAGTAAACCTCTGGTATCTACTGTGTTCCAGATTAGTAAACCTCTGGTATCTACTGTGTTCCAGATTAGTAAACCTCTGGTATCTACTGTGTTCCAGATTAGTAAACCTCTGGTATCTCCTGTGTTCCAGATTAGTAAACCTCTGGTATCTACTGTGTTCCAGATTGGTAAACCTCTGGTATCTACTGTGTTCCAGATTGGTAAACCTCTGGTATCTACTGTGTTCCAGATTAGTAAACCTCTGGTATCTACTGTGTTCCAGATTAGTAAACCTCTGGTATCTACTGTGTTCCAGATTAGTAAACCTCTGGTATCTACTGTGTTCCAGATTAGTAAACCTCTGGTATCTCCTGTGTTCCAGATTAGTAAACCTCTGGTATCTACTGTGTTCCAGATTGGTAAACCTCTGGTATCTACTGTGTTCCAGATTGGTAAACCTCTGGTATCTACTGTGTTCCAGATTAGTAAACCTCTATCTACTGTGTTCCAGATTAGTAAACCTCTGGTATCTACTGTGTTCCAGATTAGTAAACCTCTGGTATCTACTGTGTTCCAGATTAGTAAACCTCTGGTATCTCCTGTGTTCCAGATTCAAGGTGTCTGGAGAACTGCCTCTCCTCCATGTGAAGATCTCAGACCAGAAGATCCAGGGAGTGTTGGACCTGGTCAACAGCATCCCCCTGCCCCAGAGGGATTCCACCCCTTCCACCCCTACCCAGAAGGTACAGTTGGTATGCCCCAGAGGGATTCCACCCCCACCCAGAAGGTACAGTTGGTATGCCCCAGAGGGATTCCACCCTTCCACCCCCACCCAGAAGGTACAGTTGGTATGCCCCAGAGGGATTCCACCCCCACCCAGAAGGTACAGTTGGTATGCCCCAGAGTGATTCCACCCCTTCCACCCCCACCCAGAAGGTAAAGTTGGTATGCCCCAGAGGGATTCCACCCCTTCCACCCCTACCCAGAAGGTACAGTTGGTATGCCCTAGAGTGATTCCATCCCCACCCAGAAGGTACAGTTGGTATGCCCCAGAGTGATTCCATCCCTTCCACCCCCACCCAGAAGGTACAGTTGGTATGCCCCTGAGTTATTCCACCCCTTCCACTCCCACCCAGAAGGTAAAGTTGGTATGCCCCAGAGGGATTCCACCCCTTCCACCCCTACCCAGAAGGTACAGTTGGTATGCCCTAGAGTGATTCCATCCCCACCCAGAAGGTACAGTTGGTATGCCCCAGAGTGATTCCATCCCTTCCACCCCCACCCAGAAGGTACAGTTGGTATGCCCCAGAGTTATTCCACCCCTTCCACCCCCACCCAGAAGGTACAGTTGGTATGCCCCAGAGTGATTCCACCCCCACCCAGAAGGTACAGTTGGTATGCCCCAGTTCACCAGTAGAGTAACCTACACACACACCCATTATATTGGTACAGTTGGTATGCCCCAGTTCACCAGTAGAGTAACCTCTACACACACCCATTATATTGGTACAGTTGGTATGCCCCAGTTCACCAGTAGAGCAAACTCTACACACACCCATTATATTGGTACAGTTGGTATGCCCCAGTTCACCAGTAGAGTAACCTATTGGTACAGTACACACACCCCCATTATATTGGTACAGTTGGTATGCCCCAGTTCACCAGTAGAGTAACCTACACACACCCATTATATTGGTACAGTTGGTATGCCCCAGTTCACCAGTAGAGTAACCTACACACACCCATTATATTGGTACAGTAGAGTAGCCTACACACACCCATTATATTGGTACAGTAGAGTAACCTCTACACACACCCATTATATTGGTACAGTATGCCCCAGTTCACCAGTCTACACACACCCATTATATTGGTACAGTTGGTATGCCCCAGTTCACCAGTAGAGTAACCTACACACACCCATTATATTGGTGCAGTTGGTATGCCCCAGTTCACCAGTAGAGTAACCTACACACACCCATTATATTGGTACAGTTGGTATGCCCCTGTTCACCAGTAGTGTAACCTACACACACCCATTATATTGGTACAGTTGGTATGCCCCAGTTCACCAGTAGAGTAACCTACACACACCCATTATATTGGTACAGTTGGTATGCCCCAGTTCACCAGTAGAGTAACCTCTACACACACCCATTATATTGGTAAAGTTGGTATGACCCAGTTCACCAGTAGAGTATCCTCTACACACACCCATTATATTGGTAAAGTTGGTATGACCCAGTTCACCAGTAGAGTATCCTCTACTACACACACCCATTATATTGGTACAGTAGAGTAACCTCTACACACACCCATTATATTGGTACAGTAGAGTAACCTCTACACACACCCATTATATTGGTACAGTTGGTATGACCCAGTTCACCAGTAGAGTAACCTCTACACACACCCATTATATTGGTACAGTAGAGTAACCTACACACACCCATCATATTGGTACAGTAGAGTAACCTCTACACACACCCATTATATTGGTACAGTTGGTATGCCCCAGTTCACCAGTAGAGTAGCCTACACACACACCCATTATATTGGTACAGTTGGTATGACCCACCCAGTTCACCAGTAGAGTAACCTACACACACCCATTATATTGGTAAAGTTGGTATGCCCCAGTTCACCGGTAGAGTAACCTCTACTACACACACCCATTATATTGGTACAGTTGGTATGCCCCAGTTCACCAGTAGAGTAACCTACACACACCCATTATATTGGTAAAGTTGGTATGCCCCAGTTCACCGGTAGAGTAACCTCTACACACACCCATTATATTGGTACAGTTCATCATGTCTAATAGTAATAGGATTGGCAATCAACTGTTTTCTTCCCCCTCCTGTCTTGTTTCCACTAGATGCTGTGTTTGTCTGTTGGCCAGGCCCCAGTTCCCAGGAGTTTACAGTCTACTGTCCTGCTGGATATTAGACACAGTGTGGGGGAGGGGGTTCTTCACCAGATGCTGTGTTTGTCTGAGGCCAGGCCCGATTATATTGGGTTTGCCAGGCCCGAGTTCCTGGGTTTACAGTCTACTGTCCTGGATGCATTAGAGACAGGTGGGGGGGGTTCTTCACTAGATGCTGTGTTTGTCTGAGGCCAGGCCCGATATTGTCCTGGGTTTGCCAGGCCCGACGTCCTGGGTTTACAGCCCACTGTCCTGCTGGATGCATTGGAGACAGGTCACCAGTAGGTTCCTCACTAAACTGTTTCTGGTACAGGAACTGATCCAGGGTCTGCTGTTATCTGACCACTCTTAATGGTTATAAGTTGGGCCCCAGTTCATCCTAGATGGGATGCTCCTCCTGTCCCCTGGTCTTTGTCTAAAATGGATGCCACAGTTCACCAGTAGTCTGTTGGGGACGGTGAAGTCGTATGCCCCAGTTCACCAGTAGAGTAAACTCTACCACCCATTATATTGGAACAGAAGACTGGTATTTTAGAGTTCAGCGGCTCAACCTCCTTCATCGGATCTAGATCAGACAAACAAGGGCAGTTCATCATGTCTAATAGTAACTGAAGAACAAAGTTTTCTTCCCCTCCTGTCTTGTTTCCATAGATGCTGTGTTTGTTACTGAAGCCAAAGACCAGAGATGGGTTTACCATCTGTTGCTGAAGAACAAAGACCAGCAGATGGAAGGGGGTTCTTTACTGAAGAACAAAGTTTGTCAGATAGAAGGCCCATCTGTTTTGAAGAACAAAGACCTGGAGATAGTCTACTGTCCTGGATGCAAAGACAGGTGATAGGGACTTCATCTGTTTTGTCTGAACCAGGACCAGCAGATAGAAGGACCATCTGTTATTGAAGAACAAAGACAGGAGATAGAAGGACCATAAACTGTTTCTGAAGAACAAAGACCAGCTGATAGAAGGACCATCTGGTTATTGAAGAACAAATCTGATCCTAGATGGGATGCTCCATCTGTCCCCTGGTCTTTGTCTAACAATGATGCCAGGAGATTGTCTGTTGGGGACCATCTGTTACTGAAGAACAAAGACCAGAATACAAGGAGCATCTGTTCAGGGAACAAAGACTGTAGATTAGAGTCAGCGGCTCAACTCCTTCATCTGAAGAACAAAGACCAGGAGATTTCCAGACCATCTGTTACTGAAGAACAAAGACCAGGAGATTGATGGACCATCTGTTACTGAAGAACAAAGACCAGGAGATAGAAGGACCATCTGTTACTGAAGAACAAAGACCAGGAGATAGAAGGACCATCTGTTACTGAAGAACAAAGACCAGGAGATAGAAGGACCATCTGTTACTGAAGAACAAAGACCAGCAGATAGAAGGACCATCTGTTATTGAAGAACAAAGACCAGGAGATAGAAGGACCATCTGTTATTGAAGAACAAAGACCAGCAGATAGAAGGACCATCTGTTACTGAAGAACAAAGACCAGCAGATAGAAGGACCATCTGTTACTGAAGAACAAAGACCAGCAGATAGAAGGACCATCTGTTATTGAAGAACAAAGACCAGCAGATAGAAGGACCATCTGTTACTGAAGAACAAAGACCAGCAGATAGAAGGACCATCTGTTATTGTATGGGATGAATCATGAATGAGTGGAAACATTTCTTTCACTATGGGATATGTTCTGTTTATGTCCAGACGTCTGTAGGTGATGTACACTGAGTGGACGAAACATTAGGAACAACTGCTCTTTTCATGACAAACTGTCCAGTCCAGGTGAATCCAGGTGAAAGCTATGATCCCTTATTGATGTCACCTGTTAAATCCACTTCTATCAGTGTAGATGAAGGGGAGGAGACGGGTTAAAGATGAAGTTTTAAGCCTTGAGACAATTGAGACATGGATTGTGTATGTGAGCCATTCAGAGGGTGAATGGGCAAGACAAAATATGTACGTGTCTTTGAACGGGGTATGGTAGTAGGTGCCAGGCGCACCGGTTTGAGTGTGAAGAACTGCAATGCTGCTGGGTTTTTCACTCTCAACAGTTTCCCTGTGTGTATCAAGAATGGTCCACAACCCAAAGGACATCCAGCAAACTTGACACAACTGTGGGAAGCATTGGAGTCAACATGAACCAGCATCCCTGTAGATTGCTTTGACACCTTGTAGAGTCAACATGAACCAGCATCCCTGTAGATTGCTTTAACACCTTGTAGAGTCCATGACCCGACGAATTGAGGCTGTTCTGAGGGAGGAAGGGGGAGCAAGACAATATTAGGAAGGTGTTCCTAATGTTTTGTCCACTCAGTGTATGTGTGATCTTTTTACACTATGCAAAATGTATGTAGTCTATATGTAGTCTGTATGTAATCTCTATGTAGTCTGTATGTAATATATATGTAGTCTGTATGTAATATATATGTAGTCTGTATGTAATATATATGTAGTCTGTATGTTATATATATGTAGTCTGTATGTTATATATATATGTAGTCTGTATGTTATATATATATGTAGTCTGTATGTTATATATATGTAGTCTGTATGTTATATGTATGTAGTCTGTATGTAATATATATGTAGTCTGTATGTAGTCTGTATGTAGTCTATATGTAGTATATATGTAGTCTGTATGTAGTCTGTATGTAATATATTTATGTAGTTTGTATGTAGTCTATATGTAGTCTATATTTACATTTACATTTAAGTCATTTAGCAGACGCTCTTATCCAGAGCGACTTACAAATTGGATATATGTAGTCTGTATGTTATATGTATGTAGTCTGTATGTAGTCTCTATGTAGTCTGTATGTAATATATATGTAGTATATATGTAGTCTGTATGTAGTCTATTTGTAGTCTATGTAGTCTATATGTAGTATATATGTAGTCTGTATGTAGTCTGTATGTAATATATTTATGTAGTTTGTATGTAGTCTATATGTAGTCTATATGTAGTCTAGTCTTTAGCAGACGCTATGTAGTCTGTATGTTATATGTATGTAGTCTGTATGTAGTCTCTATGTAGTCTGTATGTAATATATATGTAGTCTGTATGTAGTCTATATGTATGTAGTCTGTATGTAATCTATATGTAGTCTATATGTAGTCTGTATGTAATCTCTATGTAGTCTGTATGTAGTCTGTATGTAGTCTCTATGTAGTCTGTATGTAATAGTCTGTATGTAGTCTGTATGTAGTCTCTATGTAGTCTGTATGTATATGTATGTAGTCTGTATGTAGTCTGTATGTAGTCTATATGTAGTCTGTATGTAATATATATGTAGTCTGTATGTAGTCTGTATGTAGTCTGTATGTAGTCTGTATGTAGTCTATATATGTAGTCTGTAGTCTGTATGTAATCTGTATGTAGTCTATATGTAGTCTATATGTAGTCTATATGTAATCTCTATGTAGTCTGTATGTAGTCTGTATGTAATCTATATGTAGTCTGTATGTAGTCTGTATGTAATCTGTATGTAATCTCTATGTAGTCTGTATGTAGTCTGTATGTAGTCTATATGTCTGTATGTAGTCTGTATGTAATCTGTATGTAATCTCTATGTAGTCTGTATGTAGTCTGTATGTCTGTATGTAGTCTGTATGTAATCTATATCTAGTCTGTATGTAGTCTATATGTAATCTGTATGTAATCTCTATGTAGTCTATATGTAGTCTGTATTTAGTCTGTATTTAGTCTGTATGTAGTCTGTATGTAGTCTGTATGTAATCTATATGTAATCTATATGTAGTCTGTATGTAGTCTGTAGTCTGTATGTAGTCTGTATGTAGTCTGTATGTAGTCTATATGTAATGTAGTCTCTATGTTTATCTTCCTCCTCAGACTCAGATGGGGAGTCATATAATGTAGTCTATATTACTCTATGACTAGATCTAATGTCTGTATGTAGTCTGTATGTAATCTATAGTCTGTAGTCTATATGTAGTCTATATTACTCTATATATTTATCTTCCTCCTCAGACTCAGATGGGGAGTCATATTATATGTCTGTATGTAATCTCTATGTAATCTATATGTAGTCTATATTACTCTATATATTTATCTTCCTCCTCAGACTCAGATGGAGAGTTATATTATATGTCTGTATGTAATCTCTATGTAATCTATATGTAGTCTGTATGTAATCTCCATGTAGTCTGTATGTAGTCTGTATGTAATCTCTATGTAGTCTATATGTAGTCTATATTACTCTATATATTTATCTTCCTCCTCAGACTCAGATGGAGAGTTATATTATATGTCTGTGGATGAGGAGCAGCAACCCTCCGTCATAGAGGAGCTGACTGACGTACACTTCAAGTTTGAAGTCAAAGAGGTACGAAGTGCTTAAAAAAATAAAATAAATTCTCTAATGTTCAAATAACCCCATAATCAAAGCAATACATGTTTCTATTGATGACCCCAGTGGGAGTCGAACGCACAACTCTGGTGTTGCTAAAGCGCTATGCTCTACCAACCGAGCTACACAGGACCACTGTCTAAAGCGCTATGCTACACAGGACCACTGTCTAAAGCGCTATGCTACACAGGACCACTGTCTAAAGCGCTATGCTACACAGGACCACTGTCTAAAGCGCTATGCTACACAGGACCACTGTCTAAAGCGCTATGCTACACAGGACCACTGTCTAAAGCGCTATGCTACACAGGACCACTGTCTAAAGCGCTATGCTACACAGGACCACTGTCTAAAGCGCTATGCTACACAGGACCACTGTCTAAAGCGCTATGCTACACAGGACCACTGTCTAAAGCGCTATGCTACACAGGACCACTGTCTAAAGCACTATGCTACACAGGACCACTGTCTAAAGCGCTATGCTACACAGGACCACTGTCTAAAGCACTATGCTACACAGGACCACTGTCTAAAGCGCTATGCTACACAGGACCACTGTCTAAAGCGCTATGCTACACAGGACCACTGTCTAAAGCACTGCTACACAGGACCACTGTCTAAAGCACTATGCTACACAGGACCACTGTCTAAAGCACTATGCTACACAGGACCACTGTCTAAAGCGCTATGCTACACAGGACCACTGTCTAAAGCGCTATGCTACACAGGACCACTGTCTAAAGCGCTATGCTACACAGGACCACTGTCTAAAGCGCTATGCTACACAAGACCACTGTCTAAAGCGCTATGCTACACAGGACCACTGTCTAAAGCACTATGCTACACAGGACCACTGTCTAAAGCACTATGCTACACAGGACCACTGTCTAAAGCGCTATGCTACACAGGACCACTGTCTAAAGCTCTATGCTACACAGGACCACCGTCTATAGCGCTATGCTACACAGGACCACTGTCTAAAGCGCTATGCTACACAGGACCACTGTCTAAAGCGCTATGCTACACAGGACCAGTGTCTAAAGCGCTATGCTACACAGGACCACTGTCTAAAGCGCTATGCTACACAGGACCACTGTCTAAAGCGCTATGCTACACAGGACCACTGTCTATAGCGCTATGCTACACAGGACCACTGTCTAAAGCGCTATGCTACACAGGACCACTGTCTAAAGCGCTATGCTACACAGGACCACTGTCTAAAGCGCTATGCTACACAGGACCACTGTCTATAGCGCTATGCTACACAGGACCACTGTCTAAAGCGCTATGCTACACAGGACCACTGTCTAAAGCGCTATGCTACACAGGACCACTGTCTAAAGCGCTATGCTACACAGGACCAGTGTCTAAAGCGCTATGCTACACAGGACCACTGTCTAAAGCGCTATGCTACACAGGACCACTGTCTGTCTAAAGCGCTATGCTACACAGGACCACTGTCTATAGCGCTATGCTACACAGGACCACTGTCTAAAGCGCTATGCTACACAGGACCACTGTCTAAAGCGCTATGCTACACAGGACCACTGTCTATAGCGCTATGCTACACAGGACCACTGTCTAAAGCGCTATGCTACACAGGACCACTGTCTGCGCTATGCTACACAGGACCACTGTCTAAAGCGCTATGCTACACAGGACCACTGTCTAAAGCGCTATGCTACACAGGACCACTGTCTAAAGCGCTATGCTACACAGGACCACTGTCTAAAGCGCTATGCTACACAGGACCACTGTCTAAAGCGCTATGCTACACAGGACCACTGTCTAAAGCGCTATGCTACACAGGACCACTGTCTAAAGCGCTATGCTACACAGGACCACTGTCTAAAGCACTATGCTACACAGGACCACTGTCTAGGTGTATTGTCTAAAGCGCATTCTCCAGGACCACTGTCTGGAGTCTGACGCCACTGTCTATAGGCTGACCAGGACCACGCTGTTAAAGCCCTCAGTGTGTCTCAGCTGGGCCACAGACCAGTGCAAAGCGCCTATGCTCACACAGGACTCCTGTCTCACCTATGCACACAGGACCACTGTCCTAACTAATCTAAAGCTATGCTACACAGGGACCACTGTACCTCTAAAGTAGGCCTGGACTATGCTGACACAGGACCACTGTAACCCTAACAGGACCACTGTCTAACGCTATGCTAACAGGACCCTGTCTACCTATGCTACCAGGACCACTGTCAAAGCGCTATTGCTACACAGGACCACTGTCTAAAGCGCTATGCTGGGCAGGACCACTGTGAAAGCGCTAGGTACCAGTACCACTGTCTAACTAACTAACCCTAACCCTGACCTATGACCTCACCAGGACCACTGTCTAAAGCGTTACCATGTTATTCAGGTGTATTTTTGCCTGACTTCTCCAGGGCCTGGACTGTTGGAGATGACGCTGTCAGGCTGACCAGGAGAACACGCTGTTAGCCCTCAGTGTCTCAGCTAAGCAGAGGGCAAGATGAGAACCTATGACCTCACCATCACCTCCTACCTCCGTAAAGTAGGCCTGGACTACTGTGAGATACGAGGTACCTGTAACCCTAACTAACTAACACTAACCCTGACCTATGACCTCACCATCACCTCCGTAAAGTAGGCCTGGACTACTTGAGATACTGAGGTACCAGTAACTGTAACTAACTAACTAACCCAACCCCATGACCTATGACCTCACCATCACCTCTGTAAAGTAGGCCTGACTACTGAGATACAAATGTACCAGTAATCCCTTATAACAGACGCAACTAACACTTACAGTCAATGACCATGACCTTATACCAGCCTCTGCATCACCTCTGAATAAAGTAGGCCTGGCGTTACTAAGCCTGGAGATACGAGGTACCAGTAACTTTTAACTAACACTAACCCATGACCTATGACCTCACCCTCACCTCTGTAAATATAGGCCTGGACTATTGAGATACGAGGTACCTGTAACCCTAACTAACTAACCCTAACCCCTGACCTATGACCTCACCATCACCTCCGTATATATAGGCCTGGACTACTGTGAGATCAGAGGTACTGTAGGACCACGTAGAGACAGTATCTGGGATTAAGTCCTCCACAGAAATGGTAGTAGCAGCCCATGTAGGATGTAGACTGGGCCGTGGTACAGTAGGACCACAATGGTAGTAGCAGCCCATGTAGGATGTAGACTGGGCCGTGGTAGCAGGGACCCATAGCAGCCTATGTAGGATGTAGACTGGGCCAGTAGGACCACAATTGTAGTAGCAGCCCACAGATGTAGACTGGGTCGTAGTAGCAGCCCATGTAGGATGTAGACTGGGCCGTGGGATGTCTGTAAACATGAAATTGCTATTATTTATATAAATGTCAACGTCCAACTGATTCTATCCCTCTATAACAGGGATGGGCATCTTCAGACATGATTAGTAATGAATGATGTTCATTTCCAGACCCAACAACCAGCCTCTGCACCTGACTTCAGCCCTCAGACAAACACGGCTCAGACCTGCTCAAAGTGGAGTACACCAAAGCAAGTGGACTTTACTCACTGGGGTCCTTTTGTCCATTCACTCCTTCTGTTGGTCTCAAATCGATATCTCCTGTATATCGCTCCGCCCGCCCGCCCGCTCTCGCTATATGCCCTGCCCCGCTCCGCTATATATCCGCTCCGCCCGCTCCGCTCTCACCTCGCGCACTCACCACCACCACCACCACCACCACCACCACCACCACCACCACCACCACCACTCACCCACCACCACTCACTCACTCACCACCACTCTATTGCATTTGCCCAAGTTCACAAGCACGATATCTTATTTTAGAAAGAAAAATCCCAATATTTGTATCGTTGGGTCTCTCTTTCTATGGAAATCTTATATGAGCTAAGCGGTCGTTTTTCCAGAGCAGGAAGTGTTTGTGGAATTAACGACATCCCTGTCCTTCCTACAGGCTGATATCAACGGTCCTAATTTCCAGACAACGTTTGACAACACTGAGCAAAACCTGAAGGTATGTGATATGAATTGGTAGTGTTTAAAAAAAATTTTTTCTGAGTAACCAAGGTAAACCGCTGATTTCTTATTGCGAAGGTATTTTGTCCCCTGTCCCCTAACACATCTCCTCGTCACCACGTATTGTTTTGCTCCACAAAGTATTTCTATAGAGCCAGTTCTATGTTAACCACAGTATTTCTATAGAGCCAGTTCTATGTTAACCACAGTATTTCTATAGAGCCAGTTCTATGTTAACCACAGTATTTCTATAGAGCCAGTTCTATGTTAACCACAGTATTTGTATAGAGCCAGTTCTATGTTAACCAGTATTTCTATAGAGCCAGTTCTATGTTAACCACAGTATTTCTATAGAGCCAGTTCTATGTTAACCACAGTATTTCTATAGAGCCAGTTCTATACAACCACAGGCGGCATTTCTATAGAGCCAGTTCTATGTTAACTGACAGTATTTCTATAGAGCCAGTTCTATGTTAACCACAGTATTTGTATAGAGCCAGTTCTATGTTAACCACAGTAAAATTTCTATAGAGCCAGTTCTATGTTAACCACTTTCAACGCCATTCTTTATGGTGCTTTCTAAGAGCAGGAAGCTTCTCATTGTTACCACAGCTATGGATCTACAGAGGATGGAGTGTTGAGAGAGCCAGGGTCTTTCCAGGTATTTCTGCCTCTCATTGGTTACCTACAGATTTGTATGGAGAGATCAGTTCCTTTCCAGGAAGCTGCCCAGTCCTATGGTTACCCAGCTATAGAGGATGGAGTGAGATCAGGGTCCTTTCCAGGGTGCTGCCCTCTCGTTGGTTACCCAGAAATACATCTATAGAGGATGGAGTGAGAGCATTTAGAGAGAGAGCAGGGTCCTTAGTCTCAGTTCTAATCAGTCCTCCTAGAATTCAGTCCTTAGTCTCAGTTCTAATCAGTCCTCCTAGAATTCAGTCCTTCAAGGTCTCAGTTCTAATGAGTCCTCCTAGAATTCAGTCCTTAGTCTCAGTTCTAATTCAGTCCTCCTAGAATTCAGTCCTTAGTCTCAGTTCCAATCAGTCCTCCTAGAATTCAGTCCTTAGTCTCAGTTCCAATCAGTCCTCCTAGAATTCAGTCCTTAGTCTCAGTTCCAATCAGTCCTCCTAGAATTCAGTCCTTAGTCTCAGTTCCAATCAGTCCTCCTAGAATTCAGTCCTTAGTCTCAGTTCCAATCAGTCCTCCTAGAATTCAGTCCTTAGTCTCAGTTCCAATCAGTCCTCCTAGAATTCAGTCCTTAGTCTCAGTTCCAATCAGTCCTCCTAGAATTCAGTCCTTAGTCTCAGTTCCAATCAGTCCTCCTAGAATTCAGTCCTTAGTCTCAGTTCCAATCAGTCCTCCTAGAATTCAGTCCTTAGTCTCAGTTCCAATCAGTCCTCCTAGAATTCAGTCCTTAGTCTCAGTTCCAATCAGTCCTCCTAGAATTCAGTCCTTAGTCTCAGTTCCAATCAGTCCTCCTAGAATTCAGTCCTTAGTCTCAGTTCCAATCAGTCCTCCTAGAATTCAGTCCTTAGTCTCAGTTCCAATCAGTCCTCCTAGAATTCAGTCCTTAGTCTCAGTTCCAATCAGTCCTCCTAGAATTCAGTCCTTAGTCTCAGTTCTAATCAGTCCTCCTAGAATTCAGTCCTTAGTCTCAGTTCTAATCAGTCCTCCTAGAATTCCAGTCCCTGGCGTGTCAAATTGCTGCAGAGGGAGTTACACAGTTGGGTTGAAGTTGTTTAAGCTCTGCCTTAAAAACAAAAATATAGGTTTTGAATCAATACTAGTCTTTGTGTTGGCACACGTCTGGTTTTCACCAGCTATTTCAGAACCAACGTGAGAAAAACAGAAATCCATAATAATCTTTAATGACATAGGTTAATCACTTTCCAGTCCTGTTTTACAGCTCCGTTTTAGTGTGGTGGCTGAGACGGTTACTGGTGTTTGTGGAGGCTGAGAAAAGGTTATAGGTGTTTGTCAGAGACCTTAGTCATGCAGCCTTGCCTTGGACACACACAACACACTCACCACTCACTCACTCACACACTCACACTCACACTCACACTCACACTCACACTCACACTCACACACACACACACTCTCCTGCTCTCTCCCATGGCCTCACACTGTGCAGTGATCCCTGAATAGACTTGATGATCTTGTTGCCAGGTTGATATCAAGTCATTATGGTATGGATGTTGGATGAAAGGCCACAGGTTTACTGGATAAAATATATATAGGATATAATTTTCTGAATCTTCCTTTTTTAAAATCTTAATAAATATCTCCCATGATAGGGTCATGTTAATAAACAGTTCAAGGAGAGTCATTGTAGTATTAGGATTGTGGGATCAGCAGTATGTCCCCAGTAGGATCCTAGTAGTAGTTAGACCCTAGAGTAGGATCCTAGTAGTAGTTAGACCCTAGAGTAGGATCCTAGTAGTAGTTAGACCCTAGAGTAGGATCCTAGTAGTAGTTAGACCCTAGAGTAGGATCCTAGTAGTGGTTAGACCCTAGAGTAGGATCCTAGTAGTGGTTAGACCTAGAGTAGGACCCCTAGAGTAGTATCCTAGTAGTAGTTAGACCCTAGAGTAGGATCCTAGTAGTAGTTAGACCCTAGAGTAGGATCCTAGTAGTAGTTAGACCCCTAGAGTAGGATCCTAGTAGTAGTTAGACCCTAGAGTAGGATCCTAGTAGTAGTTAGACCCTAGAGTAGGGTCCTAGTAGTAGTTAGACCCTAGAGTAGGGTCCTAGTAGTAGTTAGACCCTAGAGTAGGATCCTAGTAGTAGTTAGACCCTAGAGTAGGATCCTAGTAGTAGTTAGACCCTAGAGTAGGATCCTAGTAGTGGTTAGACCCTAGAGTAGGATCCTAGTAGTGGTTAGATCTTAGTAGGACCCTAGAGTAGGATCCTAGTAGTAGTTGGACCCTAGAGTAGGATCCTAGTAGTGGTTAGACTCCCAGAGTAGGATCCTAGTAGTGGTTAGACCCTAGAGTAGGATCCTAGTAGTGGTTAGACCCTAGAGTAGGACCCTAGAGTAGTATCCTAGTAGTAGTTAGACCCTAGAGTAGGATCCTAGTAGTAGTTAGACCCCAGAGAGGATCCTAGTAGTAGTAGACCCTAGAGTAGATCCTAGTAGTAGTTAGACCCTAGAGTAGGATCCTAGTAGTAGTTGGGACCTAGAGTAGGATCCTAGTAGTAGTTAGACCCTAGAGTAGGATCCTAGTAGTAGTTAGACCCTAGAGTAGGATCCTAGTAGTAGTTAGACCCAGAGTAGGATCCTAGTAGTAGTTAGACCCTAGAGTAGATCCTAGTAGTAGTTAGACCCTAGAGTAGGATCCTAGTAGTGGTTAGACCTAGAGTAGGACCTAGTAGTGGTTAGACCCTAGGAGTAGGATCCTAGTAGTGGTTAGACCCTAGAGTAGATCCTAGTAGTGGTTAGACCCTAGAGTAGGATCCTAGTAGTAGTTGGACCTCTAGAGTAGGATCCTAGTAGTGGTTAGACCCTAGAGTAGGATCCTAGTAGTGGTTAGACCCTAGAGTAGGACCCTAGAGTAGTATCCTAGTAGTAGTTAGATCCCAGAGTAGATCCTAGTAGTAGTTAGACCCTAGAGCAGGATCCTAGTAGTAGTTAGACCCTAGAGTAGGATCCTAGTAGTAGTTAGACCCTAGAGTAGGATCCTAGTAGTAGTTAGACCCTAGAGTAGATCCTAGTAGTAGTTAGACCCTAGAGTAGGATCCTAGTAGTAGTTAGACCCTAGAGTAGGATCCTAGTAGTGGTTAGACCCTAGAGTAGGATCCTAGTAGTAGGTTAGACCCTAGAGTAGGATCCTAGTAGTGGTTAGACTCCTCCTAGAGTGGGACCCTAGAGTAGGTTAGATCCAGTAGTAGTTGGACCCTAGAGTAGGATCCCTAGTAGTAGTTAGACCCTAGAGTAGGATCCTAGTAGTAGTTAGACCCTAGAGTAGGATCCTAGTAGTAGTTAGACCCTAGAGTAGGATCCTAGTAGTAGTTAGACCCTAGAGTAGGATCCTAGTAGTAGTTAGACCCTAGAGTAGGATCCTAGTAGTAGTTAGACCCTAGAGTAGGATCCTAGTAGTAGTTAGACCCTAGAGTAGGATCCTAGTAGTAGTTAGACCCTAGAGTAGGATCCTAGTAGTAGTTAGACCCTAGAGTAGGATCCTAGTAGTAGTTAGACCCTAGAGTAGGATCCTAGCAGTAGTTAGACCCTAGAGTAGGATCCTAGTAGTAGTTAGACCATAGAGTAGGATCCTAGTAGTAGTTAGACCCTAGAGTAGGATCCTAGTAGTAGTTGTGACTCAGTAGTTGTAGTAGGATCATAGTAGTTAGACTCGGGTAGTTCTAGTAGGATCCTAGTAGGTATCTGTATTGATGTAGTTTTAGTGGATCCTAGTAGTAGTTCTAGTAGTAGGTATCTGTATTGATGTAGTTCTAGTAGGATCCTAGTAGTAGGTATCTGTATTGATGTAGTTCTAGTAGGATCCTAGTAGTAGGTATCTGTAGGTGACTCAGTAGTTCTAGTAGTATGTATATGTATTGATGTAGTTCTAGTAGGATCCTAGTAGTAGGTATCTGTATTGATGTAGTTCTAGTAGGATCCTAGTAGTAGGTATCTGTATTTATGTAGTTCTAGTAGGGTATCTGTATTGATGTAGTTCTAGTGGGATCCTAGTAGTAGGTATCTGTATTGATGTAGTTCTAGTAGTAGGTATCTGTATTGATGTAGTTCTAGTGGGATCCTAGTAGTAGGTATCTGTATTGATGTAGTTCTAGTGGGATCCTAGTAGGTATCTGTATTGATGTAGTTCTAGTAGTAGGTATCTGTATTGATGTAGTTCTAGTAGTAGGTATCTGTATTGATGTAGTTCTAGTAGTAGGTATCTGTATTGATGTAGTTCTAGTAGTAGGTATCTGTATTGATGTAGCCCTCTAGTAGTAGGTATCTGTATTGATGTAGTTCTAATGAGATCCTAGTAGTAGGTATCTGTATTGATGTAGTTCTAGTAGTAGGTATCTGTATTGATGTAGTTCTAGTGGATCCTAGTAGTAGGTATCTGTATTGATGTAGTTCTAGTGGGATCCTAGTAGTAGGTATCTGTATTGATGTAGTTCTAGTAGTAGGTATCTGTATTGATGTAGTTCTAGTAGTAGGTATCTGTATTGATGTAGTTCTAGTAGTAGGTATCTGTATTGATGTAGTTCTAATGGGATCCTAGTAGTAGGTATCTGTATTGATGTAGTTCTAGTGGGATCCTAGTAGTAGGTATCTGTATTGATGTAGTTCTAGTGGGATCCTAGTAGTAGGTATCTGTATTGATGTGTCTCAGTCGCTCTAGTTGTATTGATTACGATTAATATGTATTGGTACAGTATTTAACATGAATGGTTGTATCTCCAGGTGGAGTTGTCGCCTCTAGACTTTCTCCACACCAAAGCAGCCTCTCCACCATCAACTATCTGAACACAGCCGTATTCTCAGGAGCTGACAGCCTCCAAGGACAGAGAGGCCAAGAAACAGGTGGAGAAGGCTGGACAGGGGAAGACAGGTATACATTATGTTATACTATAATATACTTATATATATATATATATATATATATATATATATATATATATAAGTATAATATACTTTAATATACTACAATATACTGTACTGTTCTATAATTTACTATACTAAAATATCTAATGCTCTACTATAATATACTCATAATATACCATAATATACTGTAATATAATATACTGTAATATACTATAATATACCATACTGTATATAATATATACTATACCATACGGACTATACTATACCCTACTATAATATACTATACTGTAATATACTATAATATACAATAATATACTATAATATACCATAATGTATATAATATACCATACAGTACTATACTATACTATAATATACCATACTGTACTATACTATAATATACTATAATATACTGTAATATACTTTACCATATTATACTGTGCCATACTATAATTGACATACTTTTAATGTACTATAATACACCAATCTGTACTATATTTAGTACTATATTACACCAGTCTGTACTATATTTAGTACTATAATACACCAGTCTGTACTATATTTAGTACTATATTACACCAGTCTGTACTATATTTAGTACTATAATACACCAGTCTGTACTATATTTAGTACTATAATACACCAGTCTGTACTATATTTAGTACTATAATACACCAGTCTGTACTATATTTAGTACTATAATACACCAGTCTGTACTATATTTTAGTACTATATTTAGTACTATAATACACCAGTCTGTACTATATTTAGTACTATAATACACCAGTCTGTACTATATTTAGTACTATAATACACCACTCTGTACTATATTTAGTGTATGTTGGGCACCACATGGCCATTAAAGACTAGTATTATTAATGTCGCTTTCAAGCGTCCTCCTCCTTCAGTGTCGAAAGGACCAACAAACAGCAATGTGTTCACCTTCAAACTGTCTGCTGAACTGGGTTCCTTCCGTGGAGGTGTGATGACCGGCGGAACATCGCTGACATCACAATACAAGGTAAGATGTGACCAATCATCTGAAAGGAGACTTATTATTTTTTTGTGGGGGCGGGGGAGGAGTTATGCTGCTTATAAACTTACATATCCAGTTTTGGAAAATGTCCTTCCAACGTTTATTTCAGTTATCTCTGCATGTCATTTACATACTGTGTATTGACAGTGTATTGACAGTGTATTGACAGTGTATTGACAGTGTATTGACAGTGTATTGACAGTGTATTGACAGTGTATTGACTGTATTGACTGTGTATTGACTGATCTGCTCGCCAGGTATTGACTGTGTATTGACTGTGTATTGACTGTGTATTGACTGTGTATTGACTGTGTATTGGCTGTGTATTGGCTGTGTATTGGCTGTGTATTGACTGTGTATTGACTGTGTATTGACTGTGTATTGACTGTGTATTGACTGTGTATTGACTGTGTATTGACTGTGTATTGGCTGTGTATTGGCTGTGTATTGACTGTGTATTGACTGTGTATTGACTGTGTATTGACTGTGTATTGACTGTGTATTGACAGTGTATTGACAGTGTATTGACAGTGTATTGACAGTGTATTGACAGTGTATTGACAGTGTATTGACTGTGTATTGACAGTGTATTGACAGTGTATTGACAGTGTATTGACAGTGACAGTATTGACAGTGTATTGACAGTGTATTGACAGTGTATTGACAGTGTATTGACAGTGTATTGACAGTGTATTGACAGTGTATTGACAGTGTATTGACAGTGTATTGACTGTATTGACTGTGTATTGACAGTGTATTGTCTGTG
The DNA here is from genome assembly GCF_021184085.1 of Oncorhynchus gorbuscha. Lineage (NCBI taxonomy): Eukaryota > Metazoa > Chordata > Actinopteri > Salmoniformes > Salmonidae > Oncorhynchus > Oncorhynchus gorbuscha. The sequence goes on along the minus strand of NW_025747809.1, from coordinate 12,855 downwards.
TATTGACAGTGTATTGACAGTGTATTGACAGTGTATTGACAGTGTATTGGCTGTGTATTGACTGGATCTGATCGTCAGGTATTGACTGTGTATTGACAGTGTATTGACAGTGTATTGACAGTGTATTGACAGTGTATTGACAGTGTATTGACAGTGTATTGACAGTGTATTGACAGTGTATTGACTGTGTATTGACTGTGTATTGACTGTGTATTGACTGTGTATTGACTGTGTATTGACTGTGTATTGACTGATCTGTCGTCAGGTATTGACTGTGTATTGACAGTGTATTGACAGTGTATTGACAGTGTATTGACAGTGTATTGACAGTGTATTGACAGTGTATTGACAGTGTATTGACAGTGTATTGGCTGTGTATTGACTGATCTGTCGTGGTATTGACTGTGTATTGACAGTGTATTGACAGTGTATTGACAGTGTATTGACAGTGTATTGGCTGTGTATTGGCTGTGTATTGACTGATCTGTCGTCAGGTATTGACTGTGTATTGACAGTGTATTGACAGTGTATTGACAGTGTATTGACAGTGTATTGACAGTGTATTGACAGTGTATTGGCTGTGTATTGACTGTGTATTGACAGTGTATTGACAGTGTATTGACAGTGTATTGACAGTGTATTGGCTGTGTATTGACTGTGTATTGACTGTATATTGACTGTGTATTGACCGTATTGACTGTGTATTGACTGATCTGTCGTCAGGTATTGACTGTGTATTGACTGTGTATTGACAGTGTATTGACAGTGTATTGACAGTGTATTGACAGTGTATTGACAGTGTATTGACAGTGTATTGACTGTGTATTGACTGTGTATTGACTGTGTATTGACTGTGTATTGACTGTGTATTGACTGTGTATTGACTGATCTGTCGGCAGGTATTGATGGGTCGGTGCTGGTCCAGGCCAAAGAGACAATGGTGTTCGCCAGGCTCAGGGACATAGTGGTGCTGATGTCGACCCCAAAACCATCCACAAAAAGGTTATTTTTATTTTTTATTGATAACTCTACTTTTTTTGGTTTGTTTAGGTACTATTTTTATATATTTATTTATTTTACCTTTATTTTACCTTATTTTACCTTTATTTTACTAGGGAAGTCAGTTAAGAACAAATTCTGAACAGTGTGTTAACAGCCTACACCATTTTCTGTTATTACACGCATCAAGTTAGTGAGCTGAAGGGGTAGTTTGTAGTAATGTGGTCCGCTTTTAATTTACAAGGAGAGACTATATCATCGTCATACTGTACTGTCCTGGTGTGATCCTGTAGGCCGTCTCCATGGTGGGCGAGGAGGTGTTCAGCTTTCAGATGTCCCTGTATCCCAACGCTACGGAGGGAGAGGGTTACTCAGACACCTCCAAGGTGGACGGAAGGTTACCATGAGGCTGGGCTGCATCCAGATCACTATCTGCACAAGTTCCTCATGTCTCTACTGGTGAGGAGAACCTCAGGGATGGGTATATCGAGAGCTGACAACAGGGTAGGGCTCAATTCCGTTATCAATTCCAGATCAATACAGGAAGTACACAGAAATTCCAATGACCTTGAATGCTTTTCAATCGAGGTTAAAATTAAAAATTAAAAAATAAATAACAAATGTAATTCAAGTGTTTACTTTCTGAATTGACTGGAATTTAAATGGAATTGGTCCCAACTGGAGAGGACATGTTGATATATCAACTTCCCACTGAGAGGAACATGGTTTAATACCGTGCATGAGGGTTATGTCTGTGTCAGTTTCCTACACGCGATGAAGCCTCTTCCTCCACTAAAACGTACTTTTAATGGAGATTCTCTAAAGGTCATGATCTTAAATAGGTCCTCATCTTGGTCCAGGAAACCAGCTCTTTATGTTGCAGGGGAACGCATTAGGATGTTTTGGTCGATTGGAGTCCTTTCATGTTACCAGGAAGCCTTAAAACATTATTTTAATTTCTTAAAAGTCTGTTTCCTTTATTACTGTTTATATTTATCCTGTTATGTATTTGTTTATCTTTGGTCTGTAAATCTGTGGTGTTTTCTCCAGGCCTCTTATAGCTACCAGTGTCTTCAGTATCTGTAAATCTGTGGTGTTTTCTCCAGGCCTCTTATAGCTACCAGTGTCCTCAGTATCTGTAAATCTGTGGTGTTTTCTCCAGGCCTCTTTATAGCTACCAGTGTCCTCAGTATCTGTAAATCTGTGGTGTTTTCTCCAGGCCTCTTATAGCTACCAGTGTCCTCAGTATCTGTAAATCTGTGGTGTTTTCTCCAGGCCTCTTATAGCTACCAGTGTCCTCAGTATCTGTAAATCTGTGGTGTTTTCTCCAGGCCTCTTACAGCTATCAGTGTCCTCAGTATCACTCTCCTTATGAGGTACAGATTATGGCATGTTTTATAGCACTAAACTACAGATTATGGCATGCAGCACTAAACTACAGATTATGGCATGCAGCACTAAACTACAGATTATGGCACGCATCGCAGCACTAAACTACAGATTATGGCATCGCAGCACTAAACTACAGATTATGGCACGCAGCACAGCTCTAAACTACAGATTATGGCACGCAGCACAGCACTAAACTACAGATTATGGCACGCAGCACAGCTCTAAACTACAGATTATGGCACGCAGCACAGCTCTAAACTACAGATTATGCACGCAGCACAGCTCTAAACTACAGATTATGGCATGCAGCTCTAAACTACAGATTATGGCACGCAGCACAGCACTAAACTACAGATTATGGCACGCAGCACTAAACTACAGATTATGGCACGCAGCACAGCTCTAAACTACAGATTATGGCACGCAGCACTAAACTACAGATTATGGCATGCAGCTCTAAACTA
>NW_025747809.1:0-5000 GCF_021184085.1 Oncorhynchus gorbuscha | reverse complement strand
AAAGGTCTGCCTAGAAACACAGATGTTTGATCTCAATGGGATCTAGTTGTATAAATAAAGGTCTGCCTAGAAACACAGATGTTTGATCTCAATGGGATCTAGTTGTATAAATAAAGGTCTGCCTAGAAACACAGATGTTTGATCTCAATGGGATCCAGTTGTATAAATAAAGGTCTGCCTAGAAACACAGATGTTTGATCTCAATGGGATCTAGTTGTATAAATAAAGGTCTGCCTAGAAACACAGATGTTTGATCTCAATGGGATCTAGTTGTATAAATAAAGGTCTGCCTAGAAACACAGATGTTTGATCTCAATGGGATCTAGTTGTATAAATAAAGGTCTGCCTAGAAACACAGATGTTTGATCTCAATGGGATCCAGTTGTATAAATAAAGGTAGAGGCGACATCAGCACCAAATCAAGATGTTTTCTTTTTTAATCTCCTCCCTCCAGATGGCTCTCGGTCAGGAGGACTTTGGTGTCCTGATGAAGACACTGAGGGAGAACATCGGAGAGGGCAGCAAAGAGCACGTCCTGGATGTCAACAAACAAGTAGCCCGAGGTGGGTCCTAGTGTCTTACACACTGTAACTAGGGCCTGGAGGTAGGTCCTAGTGTCTTACACACTGTAACTAGGGCCTGGAGGTAGATCCTAGTGTCTTACACACTGTAACTAGGGCCTGGAGGTAGGTCCTAGTGTCTTACACACTGTAACTAGGGCCTGGAGGTGGGTCCTAGTGTCTTACACACTGTAACTAGGGCCTGGAGGTAGGTCCTAGTGTCTTACACACTGTAACTAGGGCCTGGAGGTAGATCCTAGTGTCTTACACACTGTAACTAGGGCCTGGAGGTAGGTCCTAGTGTCTTACACACCAAACACACTGTAACTAGGGTCTGGAGGTAGGTCCTAGTGTCTTACACACCAAACACACTGTAACTAGGGCCTGGAGGTGGGTCCTAGTGTCTTACACACCAAACACACTGTAACTAGGGCCTGGAGGTAGGTCCTAGTGTCCTACACACCAAACACACTGTAACTAGGGTCTGGAGGTGGGTCCTAGTGTCTTACACACTGTAACTAGGGCCTGGAGGTGGGTCCTAACTAGGGCCTGTCTTACTTACACTGTAACTAGGGCCTGGAGGTAGGTCCTAGTGTCTTACACACTGTAACTAGGGCCTGGAGGTAGATCCTAGTGTCTTACAAACACTGTAACTAGGGCCTGGAGGTAGGTCCTAGTGTCTTACACACCAAACACACTGTAACTAGGGCCTGGAGGTAACCTAGTGTCTTACACACCAAACACACTGTAACTAGGGCCTGAGGTAGGTCCTAGTGTCTTACACACCAAACACACTGTAACTAGGGCCTGGAGGTAGGTCCTAGTGTCTTACACACCAAACACACTGTAACTAGGGCCTGGAGGTAGATCCTAGTGTCTTACACACCAAACACACTGTAACTAGGGCCTGGAGGTAGATCCTAGTGTCTTACACACCAAACACACTGTAACTAGGGCCTGGAGGTAGGTCCTAGTGTCTTACACACCAAACACACTGTAACTAGGGCCTGGAGGTAGGTCCTAGTGTCTTACACACCAAACACACTGTAACTAGGGCCTGGAGGTGGGTCCTAGTGTCTTACACACCAAACACACTGTAACTAGGGCCTGGAGGTAGGTCCTAGTGTCTTACACACTGTAACTAGGGCCTGGAGGTAGATCCTAGTGTCTTACACACCAAACACACTGTAACTAGGGCCTGGAGGTAGATCCTAGTGTCTTACACACTGTGGAGGTAACTAGGCCCTGGAGGTAGGTCCTAGTGTCTTACACACTGTAACTAGGGCCTGGAGGTGGGTCCTAGTGTCTTACACACTGTAACTAGGGCCTGGAGGTGGGTCCTAGTGTCTTACACTGTAACTAGGGCCTGGAGGTGGGTCCTAGTGTCTTACACACTGTAACTAGGGCCTGGAGGTAGATCCTAGTGTCTTACACACCAAACACACTGTAACTAGGGCCTGGAGGTAGATCCTAGTGTCTTACACACTGTAACTAGGGCCTGGAGGTAGATCCTAGTGTCTTACACACTGTAACTAGGGCCTGGAGGTAGATCCTAGTGTCTTACACACCAAACACACTGTAACTAGGGCCTGGAAATCACTTACACACACTGTAACTAGGGCCTGGAGGTGGGTCCTAGTGTCTTACACCAAACACACTGTAACTAGGGCCTGGAGGTAGATCCTAGTGTCTTACACACCAAACACACTGTAACTAGGGCCTGGAGGTGGGTCCTAGTGTCTTTACACACCAAACACACTGTAACTAGGGCCTGGAGGTAGATCCTAGTGTCTTACACACCAAACACACTGTAACTAGGGCCTGGAGGTAGATCCTGGTGTCTTACACACTGTAACTAGGGCCTGGGGGTAGATCCTAGTGTCTTACACACCAAACACACTGTAACTAGGGCCTGGAGGTAGATCCTAGTGTCTTACACTGTAACTAGGGCCTGGAGGTAGATCCTAGTGTCTTACACACTGTAACTAGGGCCTGGAGGTAGATCCTAGTGTCTTACACACCAAACACACTGTAACTAGGGCCTGGAGGTAGATCCTAGTGTCTTACACACCAACACACTGTAACTAGGGCCTGGAGGTAGATCCTAGTGTCTTACACACTGTAACTAGGGCCCGGAGGTAGATCCTAGTGTCTTACACCAAACACACTGTAACTAGGGCCTGGAGGTAGATCTGGTGTCTTACACACCAAACACACTGTAACTAGGGCCTGGAGGTAGATCTAGTGTCTTACACCAAACACACTGTAACTAGGGCCTGGAGGTGGATCCTAGTGTCTTACACACCAACACACTGTAACTAGGGCCTGGAGGTAGATCCTAGTGTCTTACACACTGTAACTAGGGCCTGGAGGTAGATCCTAGTGTCTTACACACTGTAACTAGGGCCTGGAGGTAAAGATCCTAGTGTCTTACAACACACTGTAACTAGGGCCTGGAGGTGGGTCCTAGTGTCTTACACACCAAACACACTGTAACTAGGGCCTGGAGGTAGATCCTAGTGTCTTACACACCAAACACACACTGTAACTAGGGCCTGGAGGTGATCTAGTGTCTTACACACCAAACACACTGTAACTAGGGCCTGGAGGTAGATCCTGGTGTCTTACACACCAAACACACTGTAACTAGGGCCTGGAGGTGGGTCCTAGTGTCTTACACAAACACACTGTAACTAGGGCCTGGAGGTAGATCCCATTGTCTTACACTGTAACTAGGGCCTGGAGGTAGATCCTAGTGTCTTACACCAAACACACTGTAACTAGGGCCTGGAAACCTAGTGTCTTACCAAACACACTGTAACTAGGGCCTGGAGGTAGATCCCTAGTGTCTTACACACCAAACACACTGTAACTAGGGCCTGGAGGTAGATCTAGTGTCTTACAAACACTGTAACTAGGGCCTGGAGGTATTGTGTCTTACACACTGTAACTAGGGCCTGGAGGTAGATCCTAGTGTCTTACACACAAACACACTGTAACTAGGGCCTGGAGGTAGATCCTAGTGTCTTACACACAAACTGTAACTAGGGCCTGGAGGTAGATCCTAGTGTCTTACACACTGTAACTAGGGCCTGGAGGTAGATCCTAGTGTCTTACACACCCTGGAAACACACTGTAACTAGGGCCTGGAGGTAGATCCTAGTGTCTTACACCAAACACACTGTAACTAGGGCCTGGGGTAGATCTAGTGTCTTACACCTGAAACACTGTAACTAGGGCCTGGAGGTAGATCCTAGTGTGTCTTGCACACAAACACACTGTAACTAGGGCCTGGAGGTAGATCCTAGTGTCTTACACACCAAACACACTGTAACTAGGGCCTGGAGGTAGATCCTAGTGTCTTACACCAAACACTATAACTAGGGCCTGGAGGTAGATCCTAGTGTCTTACACACACTGTAACTAGGGCCTGGAGGTAGATCTAGTGTCTTACACACCAAACACACTGTAACTAGGGCCTGGAGGTAGATCCTAGTGTCTTACACTGTAACTAGAGACCTGTAACTAGGGCCTGGAGGCCTGGTAGATCCTAGTGTCTTACACCAAGTACACTGTAACTAGGGCCTGGAGGTAGATCTAAATGTCTTACAAACACTGTAACTAGGGCCTGGGTGTAGATAGGGCCTGGAGGTGGGTCTTACCAAAACACACTGTAACTAGGGCCTGGGGTGTAGATCCTAGTGTCTTACACCAAACACTGTAACTAGGGCCTGGGGGTAGATCTAGTGTCTTACACACCAAACACACTGTAACTAGGGCCTGGAGGTAGATCTAGTGTCTTACACTGTAACTAGGGCCCGGAGGTAGATCCTAGTGTCTTACACACCAAACACTGTAACTAGGGCCTGGAGGTAGATCCTAGTGTCTTACCTGTAACTAGGGCCTGGAGGTAGATCCTAGTGTCTTACACATAAACACACTGTAACTAGGGCCTAGGTGGGTCCTAGTGTCTTACACAAACACACATAACTAGAGGCCTGGAGGTAGATCCCAGTGTCTTACACCAAACACTGTAACTGGGGCCTGGAGGTAGGTCTAGTGTCTTACACCAAACACACTGTAACTAGGGCCTGGAGGTGAATCCTGGTGTCTTACACCTCAAACACACTGTAACTAGGGCCTGGTAGATCCTAGTGTCTTACACACACTGTAACCAGAGGGCCTGAGGTAGATCCTAAGTATGCCCACACTGTAACTAGGAGCGGAGGTAGATCCTAGTATCTTACACACAAACACACTGTAACTAGGGCCTGGAGGTTAGATCCTGGTGTCTTACACACAAACACACTGTAACTAGGGCCTGGAGGTAGATCCTAGTGTGCTACACACCAAACACACTGTAGCTGGGGCCTAGGTGGTCTAGTGTCTTACCACCACTGTAACTAGGGCCTGGAGGGTGGGTCCTGGTGTCTTACACAC